>NW_003298863.1:892785-911112 GCF_000151645.1 Tuber melanosporum | reverse complement strand
TGGAGACACAAAGAAGTTCAACACCTCAGGAGATGCACTCCTCCACCACCGAGAAAGGGCAATAATACTACCCCTTGATTGTCCCGATTCTCTCTCCTGCCCACTCACAGGATGCCCTGGAGACCGGCGCTGTACCGTACATCAACTGGACTACGTTCAGACTACATATTTCCCACCGCTTTAAGCGCTTCATCGTTCTCTCTCCACCCAAAGGGCCAGGGCAATCATTCATAGGAGAGATTGCTGAGCTTCTGTCAACAAACTTGTATTGTGTCGAACAACCCTCCCTGATATAAAGTATCTTGAACCGAAATTTCTCATCAGATAATAGCTACAGTGAGCCTTTGCAAAGAGCAGATGTAAAGGGGAGCTTGCTGTACTGCACCTTGCCCACCGCTAAATTCAAAGTATTTTCTTAAAAAAATATATATATATATACGCTTTCAAAGCATCCAGTACCGACCAGACCCGCTAAGTCTTGACAGATATACCCCCCAAAAGTTCCACTAGGCACAAGACTCCCCGTCTAGTACCACCCGCACTATCCCACCCACCCCTCATATAAGATATAATAAGTCATCAAACAAACACTACAATTTAATTATCCTGACATATATCACTGTACCTTCTCTTCAAGCACCACTCCCACCACTCCCACCTCAAAAGCCTAAAATCGACCCCCCCCCCCTTTGAAACCTTATGGTGCAGAGAGTTCCCATCAACACCAGCTGCCACCTTCCGTCGGAACCCAAAACCCTTCTGGGCGGCGCACCTCCGGCTCCGGCTAGGCTCCGCTGGCCAGATACCCCCTCCCCCAACCTCTCCTGAAACCATCCATGGAAAACAAGGCGACCAATCAAATACTACCGGGACCGTGCTTTATCGTCCCACCGCGAATACGAAAACGAGGGTGCTACTGGTGCCCACTACGAATACGTAAAAAGAAGACACTACTAGTGCTGACCCCCGTGTCTTGCGGTATTTCCGAGAGGTGTCATGAAAGGGATAAAAGGGAAGAAGAGGGAAGAAAAGGAAAGAAAGCGAGTTCCTCTAGTACCCTGGATACTTATTTACTTTATCGGTGTTACGCGGTAGTATATGTTTGTATACTTTGTTTGGTTGAAGTGTGCGAATGACCGTATCTATCGACTTACGAACTCTGTGGGATGTTGCAGCCTTGTCGTCGGGGGTTTTTAGGACTACGCGCTGGGGGGTTTGGGAAAGATTTGGGTTATTTATAGGGCGTTTGTGTGGTGCTGTCGGCTATTGTTTTGTCTTGGTTTTGCTGTGCTTGTTATTTGTGTGTGTGTGCGTGTAAACCTTTTATTCTTCCACTATCTCACCTACTAACTAAAGTAATCGGAGTACGGCGTGGGATACTGCTCCCAGCCCTGGGCCCCCCTCAATGAAATCCTTCGCTACACCCCCCTGTAGGCCATACAAAAGAAACTCCCACCCCCCCCTTCTCCTTTCCCTCAAACAATTTGATCCAACACAAAAGAAACCCACTCCTGCCCTCCAGCCCCATGGTCGTGAACAAAGGAAATCCAAACAAACAAAAGAAACCCACGCCTGCCCCCTCGGCCCCATGGTCGTGAACAAAAGAAATCCAAACAAACAAAAGAAACCCACACCTGCCCCCTAGGCCCCGTGGTCGTATACATTATGAAATAACAATCTGACCAGCATTGCTCCCCTGATCCACTGGGTGCCTCCTCCGTGTCCTCCGCCGTTGTAGTCTATCTGTGACGTGTTCGCAATGTGCTAATCACGTTATCGGTAAAGATACAATAGTTGGCAGGTGGCCTGCTCTTCCAGAGAGGAGGCGAGAGCTGAGAACTAAAGGAGGCTTCGAGGGTGTACTGAGGAACAAAGAAGTAACCGTTCAACCAAGTATATTGAAATACTGTCTGTCGAAGTCTGCCTTTTCTATCGTAGAAACAGGCGGTCTTTAAATACACAAATCTGTTCATGTCTAGCATGAACAAAACATAAAACAAAACCAAGTATCAAACGATACTTAAAACAACCTAAGTATCAAAGCGATACTTAAAACAAAACATAAAACAAAACCAAGTATCAAACGATACTTAAAACAAAACATAAAACAAAACCAAGTATCCGTACCGGTTACACTATTGGCCCTTTCTCGCCGGGTCGTGCTTTCTGGCGTGCACCGACACATGCTGTATGTCCCTTAGTACCATTTCTCCACATATCGTGCAAGGTTGTCGTGGTCTGGGTTTCACCGGTTTCTGTGTCGGCTGGCTTGTGGGTAGGTTAACGTTGGCTCCGACCACCTGGGCGGCGTCTGGTTGTTGGGTACCGTCCTCGTTCCTGGCCATTTCTGGTTTTCCCTTAAGCTCTTGTAGCCAGTCGTCCATCCATTGAAGGAGTTCTCCTTGCCTTTTATTGTCGTAGAGTCCAATTGTCGTGGTGGTCATTACCCCACATCTGTTTGCTAGGTGGTCAAAGGTAATTATGTCCCGGTCGCATGGGCATTGCCTCCTGGTGCAGGTTATCTCCTGGTATGGCCAACCCGCCGTTGCCCTTAACCCTAGCAGCCTTTTGAAATTTTGCCTGGTTAGAGAGTGTAGGTGCTTGTGCGATTTACCAGGTCTTCCTTGGTACCTGGTCCCTTCGTTGGTGACTCTTTCTGCCCAGCCTTGTTGCAATTGGTTTTTGAGTGCGTCTTTGCCTAGCTGGTAATTACCGGTGGTGGCGATAATGTCTTCTGCCCCGTGTTTGGTCATCCACCTCTTTGTCCAAGTGTTGTGGCGGTCCTTGGTGGTGGCTCGTAGTGCCAGCAAGTTTTGTCTGAACAGCATCATGAGGTCCAGTGGTGGGATCCCGAGTTCTGTAAGGAAAGCCAAAACCGGTGTTTTCTTTTCCAGTCCGAAGGCGGTTCAGACTATCTTGTTGAGGGCCGCCTGCACTTCTCTTATCAGGCCTTTGTTTCCCCATGTCTCTATCCCGTATGTCAACTGTGGGATTATTAGGCCCTTGATTAGTCGCAGTGTCGTTCTCGCATTCAGTCCCCCTTTGCTGTATCTGGACGTTACTGCCCTTATGCGGTGTCCGGAGCTGGTGGCTTTATTGATCCAGTGCCTGACATGGTGGTCCCATTTCCATTTGTCCGTTAGGAAGTATCTGAGCCATCTTAGGTGGTCTTGACCGGGTGTTTCCTGGCCCCGTAGGCGGACTTCGAATTTGTTCTGCGGTGGTGTTTGTACGAAGATTGTTTTGGCTTTACTGAGTGCGAACTCGTACCCGTCTTCGGCTGCGGTTACCTCAAGTCCTCTAATGGTTTCCTGGTGCATCCTTTTTCCCTCTCTCACGTCTCGGTATGTTGTTGCTATCAAGATGTCGTCCACTTACATCAGGACCTTGGTTTCCGCTTTCTGGGATGGGGTTGCCTGTACTTTTGCTGTTTCTAGCATGCTGATCAGGAAAAGTATTGGTGATAGAGGGGAGCCCTGTGGTGTGCCCTTATCAGTAGCATACCCTCTGGACGTTCTGCCATTGAACCAGTAGCTGGTCGTCCTATCGGTAGCCCAGTGCTGGACCCATTGTGCCAGGTGACCTGAGTGTTTTCTGAGCCTGTCACATACCTTACCCATCTGTAGGTGGTTGAATCCCCCTTGGACGTCGAGGGTGGTGATGCATTTGCCGGCTTTTCCAGCTGTATCTATTACATCGTTTAAGGCTTGTATGGCGTCTGTTGTACCATATCTCTTTCTCCCTCCGAACATATTGTCTTCCAGGATTTCGAGCCTTGCTATTCGTAGGACTGCCGCTCTTTCTAGGGTCTTTGCCAGTATAGATTGTAGTTGTATCGGCCTCCAACTTTTTGCCACTATGTAAGACGGTTTGTTTAGCTTGGGTATCAGTATGGTGGTACTGACCTTCCAGCTTTCTGGGATTCCTTCTCTCCATGCCCAGTTCATCATTCTTAGGAAAAGGGGTTCCCTCATTTTCCTAAAGCATTTCACAAGCCTGGTAGTGATATTGTCTGGTCCGCTTGCCGCTCCGTTCAGTGATTGTTTGATGGCTGCATCTAGGGTCTCTATTTGCAGTGGTTCCAGTTCATTGTTTATTTGCTCTCTGGTCCGTCTCCTCTCTCCTCCGTATAGGGCCGTGTGGATTTCTTGGGCGATGTCCCCGTGTTCCGCTACCACTTCGCCGTTTTTTGGAGAGCGCCGGTACGGGATGTTTGGTGGTCCTTGGTCGGACCGTCCTGAAGCATTCGGGATCTGTTTCTTCCTGAAGGGCTTTCCCGTTAGCTTCGAGTTTGGCTTCCATTATAGCTTTCCGCAGGTTCTTCTTTTTTTCCTTTAGTTCCGGGTGTCGGGGGTATTTATGTACGAGCCTGAGGATCTCCTTTCGTTCTTGCTGCAGGGACTTGTTCCAAAAGGCCTTGCTTCCCAGTTTTTTGAGAGGGGTGTATCTTCTGGCTATGCACGTGAGTTCCTTTTGCACTTCGGCTGGGTGGTCCTTGTGGTCGCCCATGAGGCTGATCTCGGCTCTAATGGCTTCCAAGTCCGCTTTGTCGTGTCTTAGCAGCTTTTCCCCGTCATCCTTCCATGTGAAACTGGTTTTTATTACCAGTGCCTTGTGGCTTGCTGTTGCCAGGTCCAGTGCCCGTACTTCGATTCTTTGTCCTCTGTCGGTAGCAACAAGGTCCAGGGTTGTTCCATTCGGGTTGGTCGCGTTGGGCAGGTGGGTGATTACGTGGGGGTTTCTTACTGCCATGTCCCTGTTGTCCATCCATCTGGCTAGCTTTAATCCGGCCGTGTTCTGGTGCCCCTGTGACCATGTGGGGTGGTGTGCATTCATGTCCCCTATTAGGATATTGCTTCCCCTGTGTGTGTGCCACTGGTCTGTTGTTTCAAAGTCCCTCGCCGAAGGCCTCTGGTAGCCAAAGGTAATTTCGGTGTCTCCGGTCCACAGTGTGATGTATTGTGACGTTATCCGTTCAACCACAAACATGTGCATGTATTTATCTAAAATGTATACGGCACAGCCGTATTTCATCGCTTTTGTGCTTGCGTAGCATGTAAATCCTTCCAGATGTATCCAGTCCTGATTTTTAAGAGGGCATTCTGCAATCACTATTATTTTCAGTTTCCGTTTTTTTGAGAGTTTCAGTAACTCGGTGACAACGTTCATAGACCCGCCGACATTGTGATACATTATATCTGTTGTCGCCATATTTATTTGGGCGTCGGGGGGGGGGGGCCAGCGCTGCTGGTGCTTTTCCTTTGTCGGCTGCCGTAGGGGGTTGTGCCGGAGACTTCGCCCTGGTTCTGGTTGGGCAATGGTTATCTCCGGCGAAATGAGAGGTTTCCTCACAGTTAACACATCTTCTCAGGGTGTGGGAGCACATCTTTCCCTTTCCTACTGTACAGTACGTCTGTGCGCAGAGGTGGTCCTTGGTGTGGTGTCTCCCCCCGTAATATTTGCATATGACCTCCATCCTGCAGTTGACGGCGTGGTGCCCAAACTGCAGGCATCTCGAGCAGCAGGTTGACGAGTCTTTCTTCACATATTTTCAGAAGGTGCACCTCATGCCAAAGATGGCCATGCTCAGGAGGGGTTTTCTTGTTTCCGCCATGATCCAATCGTTTGCCTCTACTGCCACGATTGCCGAGGACTTGACTTTTCTTTCAGCCTTGAGCGCTGTCGGGGACCTGAGCCATTTAGGTCTGTCTAGCAGCCAGACCTGTGGGTTGTATTCGGAGATTTCCTTCGTTAGGTCCTCCCATCTATCGGAGTCCGCGTCCCATTCTTCAGGTGTCCAATCTTCGTCACCTAGTGGTATGCTATTGATGACGATGTTGATGGACGGCGTGTCTGTGGCGATGTTGAAGCCAAAAACGTCGATCTCATTCTGAGCCTTGGTGATTGCTGATACATCGTTAAGGGCTGGTTCGACCGGTAGGTCTCCCATGGTGGTAAGTACCAGGTCGTCGTTTCGGTTAAATTCTGCACATGCAAACTTAACCCTGGACGCCGAGTTGACCGCGTCTCTGATTCTGGCTGGTGACAGCCCCGCTGCTCCTATCCTGCGGCCCCTTTCTGCCGACCGAATAAGGAGCCTCCTTTGCCTGGTGTATGGGGTTGAGGGTGCCGAGGGCGCCGTTTCTCGGATGCCTGGGGCTGGCTCTTGTCTCCTCTTCTTTGTTGGGACTAGCCGGAAGCCGTCAACGTCGATTCCAGAGGACGTAATGGCAGCCCACGTCTGCCTGAGCGCCGCTTTCTGTGGGGTAGCTTCTTCTGTCCTGGTACTCGCTCCGGCCTGCGGTGCCGGTACTGGTGCGTCTCCCTTAGGCTTTCTTAAAATTTGTTTAGGGGGGGGGGCTGTGGTACGGCGTTGCGGGTTGGGGGGGGGAGGGGTTCTGGTTGGGGGCTGGGGTTGGGGCTCTGAGCTGTCTGGGGGCAGTGAATGGAGAGGGGTTGGGGGTGGGGGTGGGGGTGCCAGTGCTGGACTGTCTAGTTTTCAGCCTTATTTCCCCAGTGAGTCGTGCCTCCATGGCTTGCATCTGCTCCTGGAACTTCTTTTCCAACCGATGGATGAAACCGACCATGATGCCGACGGTGATGGGGTGTTCTAGTTCCTCCTTTTCTTTCGGTGTGAGCTCGACTTCCGTCGATTCGTACAGGGAGGAGGGGGTGGTGGAGCGGTTTTGGGTTTGCAAAGAGTCCGGGTTGTTTGTTATGTTGCTGGTTAGGGTTCCCGGGATTTCTCTTGTTGTAGTCAGGGGGGAGGAGAAGCGTACCTGCCTTAGTGCATTCTGGGGGGCCAAGCTCTCTGGCACTTCGCTTGGGCCGTGGGCGTGTTGGCTGTCTCCCAGCCCAGTTTGGTCTGTGTTTTTCCCATTTCCCAGGGACATTGCTACATCTTGCGTAACCTGTGTTTCGGTTACTCCGATGTCTTGGGATTGGTCCATGGGTTCATTCACTTCGTCCAGCGGTGGGGAGAAGGCTGGGACCTGCGGTATCTGGGATACTGGCACAGGGCTTTCTTGTGACGAGTGGTAGGAGGAAGCTGCTGCTACCAGGAAGGCTCGGGCGTCGGTGTCGGCTGTGTCTACCGCTTCATTGCCAAAGATTTTCTGGAGCGTAGTCCTGAAACCTGGAAGTTCCGGTTGGGGTGCCGCTATGGTCGGGGCTTTCGTGTTTCCCGTGAGGAGGACATAGCATGCATCTGTGCATCCTAGTTCCTGTCTGACCTCTGGGAAAGTACTTCCCCTGGCTACAATCCTGTTTCCCACGTTGATTAAGGCGTTGGGACAACCTCTTTGGTGCCTGATGGTGGCAAACATGGGGAGAGTTGAGTTGAGGGATACTCCTTGAGGGGAACCGGGCGGGAGGAGGCTGGGGGAGTTGACTCTTGGGCTCTTGGTAGGGCTTCTGGGTCCCCCCAAGGGGGAGGGAGAGTGGGGAAGATGCGGCAAGGCCAGAGACGAGGGTTGGGAGGTCATGGTGAGTGAGTAGGATGGTCTTATGGCCAGCGTCCTAAACTCTCAAAGGAAATGAAGCCTTAGGATGGAGGGCTGTGATTGGCCACACCACCTAAGGGAGGAGTATCGTGAGTGAGGGGGTGGAGTAGTTCTTTGAGTGAAAATTCTGGTTGTACCGGATAAAAGGATGATGTGTACACAAACAAAAATAAACTTGGTGTGGTTGCAGGAATGCCCCGCTAACTGTACCGGAATTTCCGAAATTTTTCTCGCTCCGTGTGTGCGTGTGTGTGTGGTTGCTTGGCTGTTTGGATTGTTGGCGGTGGGAGTCGAGATTGGTGGCGGGGGCAGGTGTTAATGCACCGGGGAGTCATGGGTGGTCACTCGCGGAAGGGGTACTGTGCCCCTGGGAAGCTCGATATTGTCCTTGGCTTTAGGAGGGAATAATGGCCCTCTGAGTTGTGTGAGAAGCGAGAGGTTCTATCGATGTGCTTTGGACGGAATCGCTTGTATCGATATATCTGTACTAGAGGCACGAGAGACGGGAACTAGAACAAAACAACTAATGACTCGAGAAATGACACTTGCGGCATATGAATGCTGAAGCAGCGAATTCTAGGGGAGGTGAAAAGAAGAAAAACACTTGCCCCCAAGGAGAAAACAAGTCCATTTTCTCTTTATCAGAGATCAAAGAAGGAAACACCATCTTAAGGAGGATCCGCTAATGTATTATAGGTATGCCATCACGAATACCGTATGTTAGGGGATTTGACTCGAAATAGAAGTAATCAACTCTTATCCCGATCCTGTTTCCTCCCTATCATATCAAGCTAACAGATATATAGATTTACCTATCACAGAAGCAATCTTCCAGTAAGAAACTTTCTTCCACTCTTTGCGAGGTACGAGCACCCATCAAGCATTGCATCTAAATGGAGGACATCTCACGAAAAATCACTTGTGAAACAATGGGCTACCATCGGGTCCACAAACCACCGGTAATTAGGGGGGAACGGTAGGACGAGGATGGCAAGAGTTGGTTCGGATTAGCCATAACAGGAAATAAGTCAAGATACAAATGACCAACGGAAGGATGCAGCAGTGCGAGTGAGGTCACCGTGAATGAAACACGGAACGGGGGGGGAATGGTGTACCAAACGATCGATAGAGATGCTATCCAAGGGCAGTCCATGAGGGATACATCTCTGAATACTAGTAGTCAACAGCTCCAAGAATTGGCCAAACCTCCCAAAAAGAACGAAACACTACAATCACTTTGGAGCCAAACTCCCCAGAGACACGGCCGCCTTCCGCGGCTCCGGATAATCCGGAACCACCCCGATCCATAAAGACTCATGACTTACGCGCCATGCTGGCCATTGGTGTTCTGAACATTACTTAACTTCCTGTTATGATATATGCTATGGTATCATAGCTCCCTAACTACATTCCCTATAGCCTATAGGTGATCCATAGTATAATATCATGCCTCATGCATTACACCAGAGCCAGACCGAAATTTCCAGGAGGTTGAGCATATCATATACCCAAAGGTCAACACCCTTGCGAATCCCAAATAGCCGAGAACCTCTGCACCCCCATTTCGCCACTCACCACAGGGAAATCTCGAAAACCCCGGCTCGAGGCGCGTTTGAGCGCGTGCGAGATGTGTATAGCATCTCGCGTGGGGGAATATCATACTCACCAATGCAAAAATACCATGGTATTCCATGAGGATATCTCACAAGCCAGGGCGAAAATATGGAGTACTTCCGGAAGCAGAGATGTCGGGGCAGCACAACGCTTTTTATCGCAATATCTCTTTTAATAGGTATTTGGAAAGTGCAGAGTATGCTAAACAGGTTCTGAAGAACAATATTTCAGTAACATGCAAAGATTCTGCGTTATCCTTTTTGAGGCAGTGCTGCTGCGAGAAATGAGTTGGAATACCTGGTACTTGGGAGTGCCGAATGGGACCTTGACTAAATCCCGAAGGAATTGCTGGTATCGGGTTTACGTGAGACGAGTTGCAAAAAAAACTAGAGCTATACATCTTCCGGATATTGACACATTTATTGCGATAGCTGCGCGTTTCGTCTAGTGAGTGTGCCATGGGTGGCTGTTTGAATCTTGTGCACACGTTTTGGAGCTCTGGGAGACAATGGTTTTAGTACGGAGCACAGTTAGGGATAAAATGCGTCGCCGAACTCTATATCAGTGTTTGAGTCGTGTTGCGGCACCTCTGAGTTAATGAAGTATGATGGGAGGTGACATGAACAGGACCGATCACACTGTAGGTTGAAACATGAGATATGCGGGCATGCCTTCCTTGAGCTATTATAACCTCCCCGAGATGCGCATTCGAGCAGAGAGATCAAGATTCGTCAGCTGGTATCGTTGCTGGCTTTATCTTTTGATCTGTGCGTAGAAATCACGGCTTTTGGAGCGGCTGGTGGCTAGATTAATCCAAGGTATTTCACCAGAAATAGAGTCACTATGGGCGGAGGGCTCTTGCTGTGACCTGGCCAGTGGAGAACATCGGAAAGTGACAAATACGGATGAAAGGATAGACCTGCTCACCAGCCACAGTACCGTACTATCAGGATACCGTGGACTGATTTGAATAACTGGTTCCTGTGCCTACTCGTTTCCTGGATCGCTATTCTCCAAATTACAGCTCAAGCTCCCTCCAACAGCACCAAGACTTGTCCCAGACCCGAACTCTCAATCCATGACATTCATTGATCCCTGTTGAAACATACTTCTGATACTACTATGGTATCACGCTACGATAGACTTTTTCCTTTGCATCAAACTCTATCACTGGTCTACCCCTATTAATACCCCCTTACTTCTTTCTCCTTTTTCTTTCCTCTTGTTACTGTTCACTCGACCTTTTGTGTCTCGCTCTCAGCAGTAGATAGTCAAGGCCTTTTGCTCTTCCTGTTGAGATAGACAAGCCTTTGAGTCTCTTAAGCAAAATCATTCACTTCGCAATATCTTCGTTCCATTCAATATTCTCACAACAATCCCAAAACATCGCATAGAGAGTGACATCCCGTGACTCGTAGCCACCTGATCAGATAAGATAACCGAAGAAACCCATAATCGATCTATGCCCACCCATCCTTGCACCAATTACCCCACCACCACCAAACCGCCACCAGCCGCAACGACCGAAAAATCAGAATGGCGCTTGGCCCGGGCCTCACGGAACCCTCCGCACATCAACAAGCGCTAGGACCCGAAAATGGGCAAGAAAGACTCCAAGAAGAAATCCGCCGACAAGAAAGCCCGCGTGGCGGAAAAGACCGCGCGAAAAACGTCCAAGAAGGAGAAAAAGTCCGGTAACAAGAGAGTCGCGGACGTGGACGATGACGACGTAGATCTCGATTCAGTGCTGGAGGAGTACACCCGTCAGGTAACTGACCCTCTCGCTAAGCAGGGGAGGGAGGGAAGGTGTTAATAACGCAAAGCAAGCTCTCTTCCTGAAAGTCACCGAAACCCCGCTCCCCGTACCGCCACCCGCGCGTGCGAACGCTACCCTCGCGGCGGCCCTCAGCGGTAAGGAGCTGTTCCTCTTTGGCGGCGAGACGTTTAACGGGGCTGTCGCGAGGTTTTTCAACGAATTGTTTGTGTATAACCCCGCGCATGATGAGTGGCGACAGATAACTTCACCGAATTCACCACTTCCGCGGTCCGGACACTGCGTGACGACGTCGCAGTACGGTGGCGGGAATACGGGTAGTATGTGGCTGTTCGGTGGAGAATTTTCGAGTCCGAAACAGGGGACTTTCTACCACTATAATGACTTTTGGAGGTTCGATATCGGGTCGCGGGAGTGGGCGCGTGTGGAGAGTAAGAGTGGTGGGAGGGGGGCTGGTGGAGGGGGGGGACCGCCGGCGAGGAGTGGGCATAGAATGGTGGCTTGGAAGAATTATATATTGGTAATGGGGGGATTTCAAGATACGGGTTCTACCACAAAATACCTGAGTGACCTATGGGCCTTCGATACGAATTTGTACACTTGGACCGCCATCTCGCTACCTGCGCATGCGCAACGGCCCGAGGCGAGGAGTTCGTTTTCGCTCTTACCGCATGAACAGGGAGCCGTGCTGTTTGGGGGTTACTCTCGTGTCAAGTCTTCGTCCATACCCTCTGCGGGGCATAAGAAGGGTGGCGGTGGAAGCAAGGCTTCTAGTGGATCGGTGGCTTGGAAGCCGGTGATTCATCAGGACACCTGGTTTCTGAGGATGGATCAGGACTTGGCCAAGGTTCGGTGGGAGCGGAGGAAGAAGCCTGGGAATCCGCCAAATCCCCCTAGGGTTGGGGTCACGATGGCTTGGCATAAAGGTAGAGGGATACTATTTGGTGGAGTGAAGGATGAGGAGGGTAGCGATGAAGGGTTGGAAAGTACCTTCTTTAACGATTTATTTGCATGGGGAATAGACAGAAATCGCTTCTTTCCGTTAGTCCTTAGAAAGCCAAGGGTTCAGAAGAAGGCCTGGAATGACCGGGGGGGTGGAAGGAGAGATAGGGCTAGAGAAGCTGAAGAGGATCTATTAAGAAACCTGAAATCACTGGAGGCAGTAGGAAAAGACGACTACGATGACGAGGAAGAAGAAGAGAAAAAGGAAGAAAAGGGACCCATCGTCATCAGGGAACAGGCGATGAGTCTCGAACTCCCCCACGAAAGGTTCAATGCTGCCATCGCAGTCCTCGACGACGTCCTATACATCTACGGTGGCACCTGGGAAAAGGGGGATCGAGAATTCACGCTCGACGAGATGTTCGCCATAGATCTCGGAAAACTCGATGGTGTAAGGTCCATCTTTTCCCGCAGGGACGAGACGATTTGGGAAGAAAGCGAGGACGATGAGGATGACGAAGACGACGAAGACGAAGAGGAGGAAGGAGAGGGAATGGAAATCGACGAAAATGAAGAGCCTGAGAAAATGCAAATCGATGAAACCGAGATTGAACTCCGGCGGAAGGAAAAGGCCCTGGTGAGTATCCTCTTCTGCTTCGTTTGCTTTATTTTTACCCTGCTAATACAATACCTAACTTAATAGCGTAAAAATGTTAAATCTAAAGACCCCGAGCAAACCCTCGGGACCCCGGGCGCCCAAGACCCAGTGCCTATGGAGGAAGTTGTGGAAGAAACCTCATTAGACAGAACCCCACACCCTCGTCCCTTCGAATCTCTTCGGGAGTTCTTCGCGAGGACTTCGGTCGCTTGGCTCGAGATGCTTGTTGCAGAGCAGGAAACAGGAGCGCACAAGAACAAGACTGTCAAGGAACTTCGGAAGGAAGGCTTCGCTGCCGCAGAAGACAAGTGGTGGGCCTGCAGAGAAGAGATCAGAGCCCTGGAGGATGAGCAGGAGGAGGCGGGTATTGGCGAGATTGTCAGTTTGGCGGATGCTTGTGGGTTGGGGGGTGGTGGGGGAAGCGGAGGCGGAGGCGGCGCGGGTAGAAGGAGGTAGTCAGTGTTAGAAAGTGGCTACTGATTGGTATATAGCTAGCTAGTGGGCACTGGGGGAAATTGTTTGGAATGGTTGGACTAATAATGTTTGGCCCAAAAGTTATACTTTGTATACGCCGAAACCTAGGGTAAACCAAGCTCCGCCCGCGTGCGGCCCTTACTCGATCAATTCAACTGGGAATGCGCCGGGTGATGTCTATTAGAGCAAAGAGTTCTCTCTCTCGAGGAATAAAAATACATGGATTAGTAGTCATAATACTCTATTGCCTCTGCAACCCAGATTCTATACAACCCAGCCAAGCTCACCACATCCAAAGAGGTCCCCCAACAAAACGAAAATGCAATAATCATAGCAAGTCATCAAAAACCACTCCGATCTCGGAACAAAACCCCAACCCTCAAATACCAAACCCCTCACAAGTATCCCTCCTGGCCACCTCTTTTCCCACCCCACCCCCCCAAACCCTCTCCATCTCCCTCGCAACATTAGCGCTAGCGACCGCCGCTCGCTGATGCGCTTCCGCAGCCTCCGCGAGCACACTCCCGTCAACTTCCTTCTCCCCCCTCATGCTACAAAAACTCTCCACATCCCTAACCCTCGCTTTCGGCGGTTCCGGTATCGCTATCCACATATTAGTCCCATTGTCGTACCCCCCAAAACAAAAAAAGAACAAGACCGGGACAACAAACTAGAACTAGTATCAAACGCATCCTCCGACCCATCACTCCCTCCCTTCCCAGCGCTGGCGACGCCCCGAGGTCCAGGCAGCCCGTGATGCCCGTGGAAGTACAACCCCTCCTTGTACCCCCTCAAATTGGCAAAGTCCTCGAGTAACTTCCCGACCGTATTCGGCACCGCGAACAGACATACCGCCAGTGTTGCCGTTACGAGGAAGCATATGAACACCTACGCGATCGATTATCAGCCTGAGGCACTAAAGGCGTGGGATGGTGCGGACGGACATTTCGGCTCCCCACCCCCTTCCCCTGCAAATCCATCCCCCACGCGAGGCCCCAATACACACCTATGGTTCCAATATACGACCCGATAGATAGCGCGAGCAGGTATGTCGGCGCCCAAACCTTTACCGCGGCGGTAAGGCTTGGTAGCCTCCTCCTCCCCTCCTCCCTGCTGAGACCCCTATGCGTGAACGCCTTCCGCAAATCGCCTGCCCCCGCGAACCCGCCCAGGTAGTGGTGCAGCAGGAGGGAATAGTACGCGGATAGCAAAGCCAACACGAGCGTGCTCGTCCATAGTGCTGGGACTATCCAGTGCGTCGTCGGGATGTATTCCTGCTGCAGGGAGGTGTTCGTCACCTGTGCTACTAGTGCCGCGGCGACGCCGGTCATGCTGCACCCTGCCATGCGGCGGGAGCGGTAGTCTAGGAGGTCGTTGTCACTGGCAAGAAGGACGTTTGATTCGAGAGTTATGAGGGTGTCGGTTATGGGGAGGAGGAGGGGGTAGAAGGGCTTTGGGATGTTGTAGGGTTTCAGTCGCTATTTTTTTTTAGCTAGTTTTTTTTTTCGGTTGAGGGGAGGGAGCAGCTACTCGGACGTTCATTTCCCAGCGGGCCTGGAGGAGTTCTACAGCATCGCTGAGGGTTATGGACGAAGAGAGGATGGTCCCGGATAGAGATATCACTCCAGCGCAAACAGAGGCAAAGGCGAGTGGTTCTGACATGTTTGTGAAGAAATGCAGGCTAGTATCTCAGGCATAGGATGAAAAGACATTATAGAGATTTTCGTGGATTATTAGTAGGTTAATAGTTATATCTTTTGCTCATAGCTGTGCTCACAGGCACGACAGGGTTGGTAATTTAGTTTTGGACGGTTGTCATCTGACACCTGATCGCTGCCTGACCAATCGAGCAACTCCTTCCATAATAACCCTAACCCTATTGTGTCTTACTGAGGTTCCTATGACTGCCGGCATGGTACTTGTATCATACTTTGGATCATATCCACCTCCGTTGGCTATTCGGGAGCCTTTGCACTGAATTCCGGGCCCGATAGCTGCTAGACATTGCGAAGCTACACCCAGAACAGCCTGTACCTACTCGTGCTGAACCTGATTTATTGGCTCCATAAGTGATATATTAAGACAATTGTTCCGTTGCTCACGATATCAATGTTTTCACTTAGAGATCACTTGGAATCAAGGTAATATCGATAACAAGAGCTTTCCCTTTCATCAGTTTTCTAGCCGCCCACAATGGACCCCCTGAATAAAATTAGAACAAGAGAAATTGTCCACCAACCCCCCACATCATCGGATGTTTTTAGAAATACTATAGAAGCGTGAGGGGAATGGAAGAGAAAGAAGAGCCGGATAAAAGGGCCAGGGGGGCGCACCAGGGCCACAACCCTCACCGTCAGTACATGGTCGCCTAACTGATGGTTGCAGTGGGATTCCTGACTTTGGTTACGAAGGTAGTCTGGGGGATCGCGGTAGGATAGGTCATGATATGATCACAGGTAGAGATAGGATAGGCGGAAACAGCTCCAACCTCATGAACGGCTGTACTAGTTGGGTAGGGTCCGACGAATGTCGCAACAGAAGGGGAACGCTTTGGTGAAATTGGATCTATAGTTGGAGTTTGGGCGGGACCCTCCGAAGTACCACCAATGATCCTCGTGGCTGTTGCAAAGGAAGGAGTTGGATGTATAGTAGAAGTTACGATAGAATGTTTCGGAATACCAGGATGCTCTGGAGGTATCGGAACAATAGTTGTTGTCCCGATAGAATGTTCTGGAGATGCAGGACGCACCAAGGTGGGCCCATTGATTTTGATAGTCCCTGTAGGAGCATGGGAAGGGCATCCAACAATAAGTAAAGTAGGTGTGGGGAGTGCCACCGCAATGGCAACAACAGGACACCTAGAGGGGGCAGGTCTGACGCCCGCAGTTCTAGTAGGATGAATGGGAGATGGTATCTGTGGATGATACATCTGTGACGTGCAGATACTAACGGTCGAAGTGGCAGTCGTAGTGATTGTAAACGAGATAGTGATAGTGACACTCTCCGTGGCAACAATAGTTGAGGTAACAGTAACCACAGTATCACCCGGATCCTGATATTCGATCGGGATGACGAGACTGAGACCGGTATTCGTTAGTTTTTGGAAGCATTTACGGGGAAACATCAACGGGTTCGAAAGAATAAAACATACCCATCATTATCGTTTCTTCTAGTGTTCTTTCCGGTACCCTCGCTGACAAGATTGACAGGAACAAAGCCGTCATAGTAGCTGTTGGCCCCTTGACCACCAGAACCGTCGCTGAGGATTATAGCCTCGAGTTCGGGGGTCACGCCGTGGGCCTTCTTGTACTCAGCAGTGACAGCATTTGCCATACCGGCAGCATGCTCTGCTTCATTGCTGGGATGGGTCCGGGTCTGGGGGGTCAAAAACTTGCGTTAGTGACGGGGATAAATCTTGGAATCACACCAGTTGTATCAAGTCACAGCATCTTAAACCAGCTAGGAACTAAGCTCTCCGTGTGTAACAAACAAGGGAACAAGTAAAATCGCCATCACCAAATGTGATAGAGAGGGAGAATTATAGTTACCCCTGAATCACCAGTGGCGGCAACATGAATTGCGGTTGCTAAAGCTAAGAACAGGGTGACAAGAGAAAACTCCATTTTGTCCTTCTAATGTGGCTATGGGGAGGCTCCCCCGGCAGGAGATTGTGAATGAAGAACGGGAAAAGGTTAACACAAGGCAAATATGGGGGAAATAAAATCAATGAGTATGGGGTTGGTGAAGGGTGAGGAAGATGGGGGAGTGGAGATGGTTAGGGAAGGCACGGGAGGAGAAGTAGGAGAAGGAAAATGCGATAAGGAAGAAAGGAGATAAAGAGAGGGGAAAGGAAGATGTGGGGAAAGGCTCCTTTTTCTGGAAAGGGGTAGATTCTCCGGGAGTAATATACGTATATTTTGAAGGATTGCGTACTCACCAACCATTTGCTCGCCAGGTCTGGTATATGGCGTGCCCACGTAGACCCTCTTTGAGCTCTTATAACAACTTCCTTATCCCCATGGAATTCGTGCTGAGAGGTGCTGTTAGCTAACTTGTCGTTGCAAGAAATTTCAGCTCGTCGAATCCTTGGTATGGCTCAATATAAACACCTATCTTCAATGTTGAAACCGTACCTCATACGTGATGAAAGCCCCATCCTGGGTTTCATTCCCACTCATCTTCCGAGTGAGTACCGATGATACTGGTCTGCGCTAAGTTGGGGTTTCTTACAACTGTAAACGTGTATTCTGAGGAACCCAACACCAAGGCTCTGAAAAGTCCTCACCCCCCCCAGCCAGATAACTCAATTGTGTTGTGAGGTTCACATCACGGAAGAGAAGGAGAAATATTTATCTACAACTTCATACTTATTCCAGAAAAGGGCTAGTTCCAGGAGAATTTAGGGCCTTGTGAATGGCATTATGAGTATTTTACACTATATTTCTAGGTTTCTTTACAAAAGGTGGTATAGTTCACCATATGGCCTAACCCCCTCTAACAGCTTCCAACATTCTCATATCCAACGATAATTTAATGCCAAAGATACCCCCCCCTCTCTAGGCACGCCCTTAGGAAGCAAGGAAAACTCTCACCGGAGAAGCACCTTACAATCCCCCCTAGGATATAATCTTACTTCAGATACTCCCCAAATTTTTGTAGACGCTTTCCCACAAGTAAGGGCACTTTAGGAGCGCGAAAGCACCACAGATATCTATCTCTGTTGAGCCACCCGAGTCGACGACCCTCGGCTCTTCTTATAGGCCGTAACGATCGGGATATTGCACCCCAAGAGCAACCCCCACCTACCTGCGTGTTATTAACAATCGGGGTTCGGGGGTAGTTATTGGAGAGATTCCTTCGGTATGACCTGCACTGGGAAATCAGGTATCTCAGGGGCGCGGGTTGATGGTCTGGCATGGTGAGACTTTGTGGGATGGTGTGATAAGTTAAAAGAAAGGCTCGGAGATGTTGAACAACAGAGAATATATTATGGTAATAAAGGTCTTTCAAAAGACAGGACAACTGAAAACTCGAAACTTTTGGTAAATTTGCGGGTTATCCGCGCTTTCAAAGCTAGTCTAGGAGCTGGATTGATTCTAGTGGTAATGGTGGTACTTTTCATGTGGCCTACTTCTCAGACAGATGCTTTGTGCGGATCAAGTATTTCGCGTTGCTTGATTGACACTGTCATAATACATAGCTCCGGTATTAACGGCACGGCGTAGCAAAGCTTAATTCGGGCCTCTAGTTCGGGGCCTTAGCTATTCGTCTGAATTCATAACACGAAAGAGTACGGGAGTCCAATATATTATCACGCGGCGTTGCTGCTATATTGGCCGTACGTGTTGACGACTTAACCGAAC
>NW_003298863.1:816344-892634 GCF_000151645.1 Tuber melanosporum | reverse complement strand
TGACTCATAGTTTCGTTGCTTGCGATTCGGGCAGGATGTAACTCATGCCTAATCCCTTCCCTCCCACCCCCAAAGCCTCCTCGGGTTATCCACCATAATCCGCTGGAAATCCCTCCAATGGCCCACCCACCTTTTAACAACATCCACAAATACCGAGTCATCCACGTCCCTAAACGGCCTGGCCACGAGCGGATCATCACCCATAGCGCCCTGCACATGCGGCCAGCCGCTGCCATAAACACACATTTGCGGAGCCTCCCCAAGTAGCTCCCTCGCTACAACCCCCATATCCGCGTAATTCCCACTTCCCCCGAACTGTGAGCCCAAGTACGGCGCGGAAATCTTAACCCACAATTCACCGCTCTTCATCAAGTCGACGACTTCAGCGAAGCCACGTTGGGAATAGGGGTTCTCCCCCGCGCTGGCGCCAGCAAAGTGGTCCGCGACGACGGAAACGCCGAGAGTCGGTATGAGCTTGTGTAGGGTGGCGAAGGCGTCTAGGGGGATATGTAGTTGCAGGACCCATTTGTGCGGCTTGCAGAGCTCGGCGTGGGCGCGAAGAATGCTTTCCGATGGATTACCCGTAGAGTTGATGCGCAGGCCCCGGACTCCTGCGTCGTGCAATGATTGCAGGGTCTCGGGGGATGGCGGTGGGTCCGAGAAGGGGTCCAGTACCGCTACCCCGATGGCGTTCGGGGAGAAGGCTTCTAGCGCTGCGAGTAGGATCGTGTTGTCGGTTCCGTACACGGACGGGGTGACGATGACGGGGTGAGATATCGACTGGGCCTTGCAGTATTCTTGGGCTGCGGAGATCGGGGCTGGGAGTGGAGTGTATGCTAGATGGGTTGCGTGTCATGTGTTAGGTTTAAGGCGTTAGGAGGCGGGGGGGGGGGGGGGGAAGGCCGAAGCCAGAGGGGGGGGGGGGGGGTATGCGGGGAAAGGTTGGAGAGGGGGAAAGGGTCAATACTTCTTTCCGGACTCAAGGGGAAGTTCTCCGGATCAATTACGTGGATATGTGAATCCCACGAGTAAGGAGGTAGCTCATGGGCCATAATGAGAGATATCGATTTTCGTTTTGAAGGGGATTATTCCCGCTGAGCTTTGTTGTTGACATTGAGTTACGATATGCGGGGCGCCGCACACATGGCATAGTGTGGGGTAATTTGTGTAACCTTGTTGGTTATGAAGCTTTTACGAGTGACATGCTATGAGTGAGCAGTGCTTATCCACCTGCTAAGATATCGTCCTGACTTATGACAAGGCAATTGAAACAGTTTTAGATCCTCTCCAGCGTTTCTAGTTTTTTGTTTGGAAACTTGAATTAGGTCGTTCTTAATCGTGTTAAACCCTAGAACCACAGCCATCCTAAACTAACCTTTGAGGAACCTGGCGGTAATTTAGCGTACTAGTGTTAATCGTTCCCGCATTCCAGCAGGTACCACCCCCTCGGCAAATGGTGGAGTGCGTATGTTGGCCGAGTCTCAAAAAGACATCACTTTCAGTACCTAGAAATATTTTGGTTTGGAATTGCGACTATGACCATATCAATATTTCTTGCTGAGATATATCCGGTGCCTCTATCCTCGGGACATAGGCCCATTCCATGATCACAGCTAGGTAGTAGACGTGCCTTCGGTTCCCATAGCGAGTTTACAAAGGGCTCCAGACTTTAACGTTCCCCTCCCCCGCGATTACTATTTCCGTGCCGCTCAGCTGCTTTCATACCAAAAGACAAGCAAAACGACACCACACCACCCTTACTCTCGCTATTTGGGAAAAATATGTATAGGATTTCCATCAATATTTGGAGAGGAGAGGTCAATGGAAGGTGGATTTCGCTTTGATACGGGGCTAGTGACGGTGGTGTGTGTTGCGATTAACCCATCAACGGCTGCGAAGTAGAGAGGGGGGGAAAAAGGAGAAAGAGACTGTTGAGGAGCTGACGTACCCAACGCAAGCTTCAGCAACTCTGGTTGGCATAAAAGGGCTTCTGGGGAGCGAGGAGTGCATGGAAATGGTAGGAAAGTGGAAGGAGCACGAACTTCCATTCTTTGCGGGGCCCCGATAAAGGAGATCAATCGGGTTCCCAACTCTCGGGCGAACGCAACTCAGATCCTGCCTCTCGGAGTGGGCGTGGCTCCTCGGGGAGTAGATGAGCCGGTCCCCCCCCTCTACGATAGTAATGATGGGAACGGCGGCTATGGTAGGGTCGCGCTACCGTCCGAGTTTGGAGAGGAAGCCCCATTGCTCTTCCTGGAGAACGCCGAAACTAGGGGGCGTGAAAACCTCTCAAGCGTCCGGAGGGTATCGGAGGGAGGTACACATAAGGGCAATTGTGGCTGGGTGGTAGTAAGTGGTGTGGGGGTGAACGATATCCCAGAATTGGCCACAGTCAGTGCTGAAGTTTTTCTCTCGTTATAATATACTTGCTTGCTTTTTCTCGCCTGGTGAGGATAAAATTTAGTTCACAAATACCCTTTACCCCACACTTGAGAGCACCCAGTAATATTGCTTTTTTCTTGTTTGCCTTCGCTCTGAGTCGCCATCTTGTCTTGTCTGGGCACTCTGGTGGATAGTTATGGGGATACAAACGTTGGCATTATTAGCGCCGCTTTGATTACCCATACTGTGCGCTTAAAGATACCGATACTCTCACGGGTTTTCCATGGTCCCCTTAACCGGGGGGACGGGAGGATTACGAATAGTTACTCGGCCGAATCCTTAAGATCCTTTGTATAACATCTACTCGAGTACACTCAGCTGAACAAAATTGCGATATAAGTGCAAACATCCTAAAAGTGTCCTAATTTACAACACAAGTACTGTACAGTACTGTACCTAGAGGCTGATGGTATGATAGGTGAAATATCTCGATCCGCTCTGACCCTTGTACTGTACTGTACAGTACAGAGTGCATACCGTCGAGATAGGAGATCCTGCACTGTACGGCACAGGGCCATTAAACCATAGAGCATCCAATATCGCGCCGCGCCTTACGTAAATTTACAGCGCACTTACTCGGGCAGCACGATACTGTAGTACGTGTTGTCACACCTTATTGTGCGTAAAGTTAACCTAAAGGCCATGTGGAACAATTTTACCCCACATTTCAGAGCACCGTCCGCAGAGGGTGAAACTATGTTTAACTTAGTAAATCTCTTCTCTGGAGCTCTGGCCATCCACGCTCTTTCCCTAGACTTGACCCAATCTGACGCTGTCTTAGATTTCGCACCTTTCCCGTGGCTGTGATTGTCTATCACACATGGCCGTCGGGGACTTAACTTCCATAGCTGCCAGAAGTGCTGCTTCGCCGGGCCAGGGGTATCTGGAGATCTTGAGCGTGTTGTTAGTGCCTTTTGAGATGAAGTGAGATATTTCAGAATAGAACTAGATGGCGAGTAGTCAAGTTTTTAACTTTTCCCATCGGGGGTTTTCTAACTTGAGTTTTCAAGACTTTATGGACTCCGATCCTATCCAACAAGGAGAGGTGAGACAGGGAATACAAAGCCATAGACTGTGTGCACCGAAGCCTCATCGTACAACTGAGTATCGCGCGACTAGGTAGACATAGTACGGAGCCAGTACGGTGCCACAGAGGACCAAAGTCTCCTATCCTCGTGCTGGGCTATATCCGGGTTCTAGGCCTATACACAACACATCTCGTACGTTCCTCTCCATCTAAAATAGCCTCATTTCCTCTCGAACCCTTATCAAATCAAACATTACAAATAAACACCAACACAGCCATCGTCAGTCCGCAAGCTCCACATCACATCACATCACATCACACAGGCCCACTCTGCTTCTTGCGGAGAAAAGGAGAAGTTTGGGCGAGAGAAAGACAACCCTAACCCTCACCGCCAAGCTATCTTTAGATGCGTCAGACAAAGGCGGTGGCTAAGTGAGTTTCTCTAGAACTATTGGTATGATAGTATGATTCTTGGGGGCTGAAAAGCAAACGATAACCTGTGAATTGGTATTTCGGAGTCGCGTGGTTGTGAGAGGGAGGGTGGGTGGAAGGACACGATGCCTCGGAATTGAGTTCCTTGCCCTTCGCTGCAGAGTAAGCTGAAAAATTCAGTCAGATGGGACTGAGTTTTCTGTGCGTGGAGCATCACTTCCCGGGATTTGGGCCTCAGCAGTCGGCCGCCTCCGATGGTGAGATGGTGAACACGGTTGAGTGGTTCTCCAGGAGCAATCCAATCATTGTTGCGGGAATACCGTAACTGTTGCTCGATTCAGGGGCTCTGTCGCGTATCTACGAAAGGCGTGCGATTGGGTGAGGTGGGTAAGCTTTGGGGTGTTGGCGGAAGAAAAAATGGACCTTTCTCAAAAGTCGCAAGGTGCTCAACTGGATCCTGAATTGCGTGGAATTGCCACGAATGGGGGATCCTAAGAGTATAATTCTTTGGGAAAAATCGGACAAGATGGATGAGAGCCAGCTTTTGTTCAGCAGGTGGAGCTATCGCTCTAGCGAGCAACTGGAAGGGCTGCACCCTCACCGCACACATTTCCGAAGAATGAGCCATCTCGTTAAAAAAAACCCGCATTAGTTATTCCACGCTGCAACCCCGGCAATCCGGAACCCGATTCATGCTCCTATCGCTTAGTGGCACAGGACTTACCGGTGCTAACTTAGTGGTATGCGGTACTACTTACTACTCGAGCAATCGGGTAGTATCAGCACACGACTAAACGACTAAACGCCACAAGGGAGACAGATCTGCACCAAGCAGCTAGCAGTGTTCTTCCCCAGCGGTAGCGATGACTTACTGGTACAGTACTGTACGTATGGGGTACCGGTATGATACTCGAGTACGTGACCTTTCCAGCCAGCCCGAGATTGCCTATCCTATCGGTGATGAGCAGTAAATTCCGTTCACCTACTCACGCCCCGATGAGCCTGTGCCAGCATAGCTATTGCTGATTGGTGCCCATGCCTTGGGCATCATTCACGAAACTTACTGAAATCTAGGATTGTAAGCAAGCCCAGGTGGCTCAGGTGGCCCAGCAAGCGAGCGGATGGGACGCACAGTACTCGAGTAGGGACAGTGTAGTGACGCAAGCATTAAAGGTACTGTACAGTACACAATGTCATGCAGTATTTTGCTCGAAAATTTATAAAGTATTCGGACATCATAGAGTTGATTAGTACCTGTCTTGGCACCGATGCGTCCGAATACTTTGTAATTTGCCAAGAACCGGTACTCGAGAAGTGTACTGTAGAAGGGTTGCGTTTTATGATTTTGTTTCCTTAGGATGTGAATTTTCTCCCCCTTTCTCCTTGTGGGTGAGTCTTGGGCTCCATGCGGGAAGAGGAGCAAGCTCTTGAAACCGTAAGCTTTTTGGAATTACGAGGAAACTTACATTATTGTGTTCCTCCTACTGGTGCGGGAGAAATGAATGCTGCTGTCTCTCTCTCTCAAAAAAGCTGCCTATAATACCGGTACAGTACGGTACAGTACAGGTAGCATAGCACGATGCGGCAGAGTTCGCCCTTAGGCGATTGGGCAAGAGCCTCAACTTAACGCCTGAGTCAACGCGGAATGCAGCAGCACCGGCGCTCAGCGGATGGCAGAACCCCGGTCTGCGAGGCACAGCGTCCTCGCCGTTTGAGAGCCTCAAACCGATATGGTGACTTTTAGGAACTCGTCCTGACAATTTATGCATTCTCGTATTCGTGAGGATATTCATGTCAGGCTCGAGGGGTCCAGAACTCTACGAGTATTGTGCGGTACGAGTGCAAGAAACTTAGCGGCGTCTAATTCAATGCGCGCCAAAAACCGCTGCGCCCAACGGACTCGGCCTAACCTTAACCCGAGATGTTTGACAACGTCCAATCCAACCCAATGCTTCCCCATGAAAGAGAGCATATTCTTTAGCACTGGAAAGAAAAGGGAAGAAAGGCTTAGGCATGTGAATAAAACTTCCTAGAACTTCTCTCCTCTTAATTGACAACAATTGTTAGCCATCACAAAAGCGAAGACAAATTCACCCGATTAACCAGAACCTATTCTCCTCATCCAACCATGGTGATACGTAAACGCAGGGAAGGATGCACTCCGAACCTCCGGCCACCCCTATCATGCCTTGCCTAGCTCTTCCTGCATTCAAAAGAGACGAAAAAAGATGATTATTATTCACACGTGCATCTCCTACCGAGACACCTAACCTTGGTGTCCCGGGTGAGGCTGGCAGATGGTGTTACACATGATGAAATTTATAGAATATTCGTAGCACAGCCTGAGACCAGATGACATGGGCGGGAGCTATGCACGAATGAACCATGATGAACAGTAGCAGCTCGCGGTGCTGGTTGAAAGAAAAGGAAAGAGGGAAAAAAAAAACCCCCAAATATCACTAGTTCAGTATAATGGTATATTTACTTTTGAGCTGAAGTCCATTTTGAGATCCTGGCTGGCCAATCTCAACTATTTCACGAGAGCGGGTTGGTAGGTCCAGCTCAACGCCGGGCTTACTCGAAACAAACACCGAGGAGTGAAACAGGCGGCCCACCGCACAATACAGAAGGCGGACAGCGCCGGAAGGAAGGAAGGGTGGATGGAAGCTTCACCAGCTCTTGCTCCTGGAATAAAGCTGAGGAGACGAATTGTAAAACAGCGGTACTTGCAATCCGGACGAGCCAACCAATCACCCTACGCGCGGGGGGTGTCTAATAGCTCCGACATGGCATAGCAATTAATTCTGCCCATCCACCATTGGGCGTCTGAGACCTCATATACCCTGTCGTGGCACAGATGGGATAATAATAATCGTAATAATGTCGATAATCATTCCAATGCAGAGATACAATAGCAGAGCGCATACGTACAGAACAGTGCGGGCTCCTTTTGGAAGTGGTCATTCAAATCTTTTTTCGATGAGCAATAGCGACCACCATTATGACAGTGCAGGAGCACCGCCTCACTAGGGTTTGTATCTGCATTTGGATGTTATGGTAGGGCGCCAGTGCTGTTTGCGCCGTAGTACCAGATCCACGTCCTGGGCTTCTATTGTTTCGGGGACACCGAAAGTGGACGGTGTAGGTATGGTATGTCATAATAGCCTGGGATCACTTCCGGCCCAGCCGTTTGGGCACTGATGGGTTGGTGGAGGGAGGGCGGAGGGAGCGGTGCAGAATATATAATAACATTATATCATATGGGTCTCAACAGATATTCAGCACAAACAATTCAGATATCACACATATCAACAACACTACCTATCTACCTACAGAGCAAACAAGCAAACATTACCTTCGCCCTTCAGCAGACTATCACTGCTTCTGTTAAGACAATTCCCACCTCGCACTCTTTGGAAAACGTATCTGTTATACAATTAGCTATGAGAGCGCCCTGTATATTCAGCAATCATAGCTCCACCGGGATCTGTGGGGGGCATGAGGTTCCAGAAACAAAGTTTAATCCAGAGGTAGGGGTTATTTTTTCTTTTTTCTTTCCTTGAAACTTTCTCAAGACCTCGTGGGGAAGGAGGAATGGGGACTGTAGATTTTGGATACCATACCCATCAGGCCTTGAACTTTTTCTCCGAGTTCTTCTTGCTCGCCCTTGATTCCACTTATTTTATCCACATCCTGTCTATAAATTTCCTTCACTGGCACCACCACCACCTCCTCCTTTCCTTCGTTATCTCCATCTTTCTCCCTCTTCACCCCTCATACACCACTACTGGCCTTCCAATCCGTACAGATCGAACTCTCCCAAAACTTTCCTATCATCCTCTGGACACAATGCCTCCCACCCTTCTAAACATCACGGTTTGCACTTCCCGCGCAAACACCTCCAAACCCATCCCATTCCATTCCCTAGACAAACGAATGAATAAAATACTAACAACCAATGCTATCCCAACAGAAGCACTTAAACATCTCGGCCACCCCACCAGCACAGATCACCTTCAAGGACCTCTCTCTCCCCCGCCCCGCTGGCGCCGCCTCACCGGTCGCTGGCTCTGCTCCGTTCCCACTCTTTTCCCAGGCGGCAATCCCGCTATTACGCAAAGCCCTACTGAACCCAGACTACCTCGACAAAACTGCCTCGCCCTACAGTAACCACAACCTCATCGTGCGCAACACGGCCGCGCACTCCCAGTTCTTCAAGGACATCTGGACCCACCCTGACGTGATGAGAGCTGTGAGCCTCGCCGCGGGTGTAGAGTTGGAGATTGTGATGGAGACTATAGAGATCGGCCATGCTAATGTGCAGGTTGATATGCAGAAGTATGGGGGGTTGGAGAGGGGTGAGATGCTGAATAGTGTTGCGCGGGAGCTTACTGGTGGGAAGTTTGGTAAAGTTGGGGGCAGCGTTGCCAGGGTTGAGGTTGAGAAGAGAAGTGAAGAGGAGATTTCGAAAGAAGTGGGGGGGGAGGGGTTGATTGTGCCTTGGCAGTGAGTTTTTCGAAGGTGATATTGAAAGGATTGAACATATTTGCTAACGGAGGAATCGACAGTTATGACAGTTACCCATTCGTCTGCGTCGTAATGCTCTCAGACACCACAAACATGGTCGGCGGAGAAACAGTAATCCAACGCGGCGACGGCACCTTCTTTGGTGTAAGTCCCACCCCTCCATAACCCCACCTACCTTACTAACCTCTCGGATAGATTTCCCAGCCCGGAACCGGCTCTGCTGCCGTCCTCCAAGGTGGCTCACTCAAGCACCTGGCTCTAATGGCCAAAAACTCCCCAGACCGAATAACACTAGTAACCTCCTACCGAGCGAAAGCCGTCGGTCTCTGGGACATCTCCTTCCTAACGAACGTGCGACCCTACACCGACTTATCGGTGTTATACCCGCAATGGAGCGCCTACCGTCTGCGGGTGCTCTCCGAAAACACCGCCGCCATGACCCGCCGCCTCGCCTCCTCTTCCGTTCCGCGGGCGGAACTCGAAACCTTCATCCGGAGGCAACAAGAATACCTGCGCATCACCACAGAGCAAATAGTCACCGAGCCCACCGTCTCGTCCACTATCGCGCAAGTGGGCATTAATGGTTTCTACAAAGTGCTGGGAATGTACCTATCCAACTCGATATTCGCCAATGCGCCGAGCGTCTGTCCGCAGTGCGGGAACGTCGGTAAAGTTGACAAGCGGCATTTGGCAGAGTGCGTGCGGATGCGCGAGTGGAGGCCTGAGGCGGATGTTTGGATCGTGTTCGAGGATAGCTTGAAGGAGATGAGTGCTGGGGGTGCCGTGGTAGTGGAGAAGACGACGAGGCCGGATCTGGAGGAAGTGGCGAAGGTCTTTCAGAAAGACTTCCAGGCAGGGAGGAGAAATTCCTGGGGGATTGCGGATGAGTTAGCCAGGCTAGGGCTTACCGAGTATCTTTTGGAGTATTTGAGGTTTTTTGGGATCGTGGTGGAGTAAACACTAACCACTGGGTACGCAAGGAGGGTGAGGGGCGGGGGCTGAAAGTGTTATATTTTCTTTATGTTTTTTTTTCCTATTTTCTACTCTATTGTATCTTTTGTATTGTCACCACATATCTGGGTTTTGGTTGTTTTTGTCTTGGTTGTTTTGGCTGTTTTGGGTTTGGGAAAGCATAGATGGGTGAAGGCGCTGCTGGATGGATGGATAGATAGATTGCATCGTACATAGTTATCCCCTAGCTTCTCTTCGGAGTTTAGATACATTAATATAGCACCTCTCTAACTCGATCTTTTGTCCCCGAAACATTTGCACATATAATCACTCGAACCCCTTTCTCCCCTATCCACGATCCCGACCCCCCCTTTCACTGCGAGAGTGGGGGGTTTCCGCACAAGGAATCATTGACCGTGAATCCTAACCCACCAAACAAAACCAGATCAGATCGGACATCTGAGTCCACAGCTCATGACATGGGGGGGTATGGGCAGCGTATCGCCAATCGCGCAGGACAGTACGGTAGATTGCTGTGCCACAGTCGCCCTACTGCACCCCTCGTCATACCACCTATATAAACGAACGCGAAGCCGGCATTACCGGTACCGGTACTACCGTTTTAGGGATACTGCCGTAGCCATATACAGGTAAGTGTGATACTTGTACTTAGTACGATGCGGCAACACCGGGATAGTCCAAACCAATTTGACCCACCCATTCCGGGCTTTTTCCAAATACGGAGTTGTGGTTTACTAATCTAGTGGTTTTTTGTCGCAGCCTCTACGAGTACTATACCTTACCAGTTACTGTACCTGGTATTCGCAAGTAGACGAAAAATGGGATGTATAGATATAGATTGTTGTTATTGCGAGCATCTCACGCACCCCACCCCAGTCATTGTACCGAGGAACCGTATAGTATACGAAAATCTACAGATCCGACCGTGATAGTCACCGGAAACTGTCGTCATCACACAGCTCCATCATACACTAGGACACAACCCAATAAGAAAAAGCAACCTGTAACCCCAACCCCTCTCCCCAGGGCAAATGAGGTTATCCCCACCACCTAATCGACACCGCAAAAACGCAAAACCCGAACCCCCGAATCGTCACCCTCGATACGACGTCAAATAAGAGACCACAAAGATGAACGACACCGCGACAAACACGGGCAACGCCACCGCCCCGCCCGCTAGGAAGAGGAGAAGTTTCAACCAGCTGTAGAGTGTCCAGGCGCTAGCGGGGTTCTCCGAGGGCGGTGGTGGGAGGGGGATGGTTGGCGGTGGGGAGGACATTTTTATTTATTTTATATTTTTATATTTTTGTATGGTGTGTGGTACTCGTAAAGCTTGGTTTTTTGGGCGGTTGGGTGGATGGGTGATGTTTTGGTCGGGAGGGAGGAGAGGGAGAAGTTGTGTAAAGTACTCGGTACTTGTATGATACTTGTTAGTGATGCGGTTGTGTTAGATGTGAGGCTGACAAGTGACTCATACTCGGGGTGGGGGTGAAGTATTGGGACAAGCAGGGGGGCTTGATGTCTCTGTGAATTACTTGAAGTGGGATTGAAGATACTAATTTGAGTAATTTGCACAGACATAGAACCCCCCTGCTCGTCCCAATACTTTCCCCCTACCCCTAGTACTCGTAGACGACGAGTAGTTGTGCATTGGTGCCTGCAAGGGTCGTGGCCGGTCGGGTTAACCGGTATGATATGATAGGATTTGCTTGTTCTTTGCGTGCCCCAGGCCCGTCCGTGCCAGAGTGCGATCGGGGTGGGGTGGGGGGGCACAGAAAGTAATTAATGCGATTATGGTAAGGTTCTAGAATATCGTACCCGCTCACGGACAGCTAGTTCACCGCCACACCCGCACTCTCAAATCGCGGAGTTCCGGTACGATACGTGCGCTTGGCGCAAGCTCTCGAATACGAGGGAAAAGTGTCACGACAGGTGGTTGAGATTCCCCACCCCCCCTCGGATAGGCGTAAAGATGCTACCTTAGACTACCGGTACCTCAAACCCCATCTTAGTTGATGTGAGTGAATGGAAGAAGGGAAGAAGGAGGGAGCCTTACGACTTCCCAGCTTGACACATTTCTCTCGTATTCGAGCAATTTTGGAGTAGAGCGGTACGAGGCCCAATCTCCCGCTCCGAATGTTGGTGCGTGAGCGTCATGGGAGCAGAGGGATTCAAGGCACTGCTCAGCCGAGTGGAATGATACTTACTGTGTCCTTGTGTGCTATAATAGTATCGGTATTCAAGTAAGTACTCGAGTACGGTATGATACATCGTGGAACGCAATACCAGTAAAGTACTGTACATACTCGAGTAGACTGCCTTCTGTGATCGACAAACTATCATAATATCATGGTTCCCTGTTTTAGCCGAGGTTAGGGTTATACTCTAGGGCTGGTGGAGATGCACGAGATCACTGCGGCTCTTGTGCGATTTCCTCACACTGCTGTAAATTTACTTAGCCTAAAAAGGTATCATATTGCTAAAAATGTGACCACTAGTCCACTCATACAAGCACAGCGATCCGAGGAGGGAGAACAGCTCGCGAACCCGAAAGATAACAGTAAAACTTCTCGGACGAGGGTATAATAGATAAAGAGTCTCCTTTGACACCTTGGTTCCGTTCTGTTGCCCCATGTTGACTGACATCCGCTGTGTTGTTTGTCGATATCACCGGTTTCCGTATGCCTGTCTAGGTTGCACGTTTCTTTGGAGATGATATCTCAGAAGTTTTGGGATACCATATCTACGGTACGAGTACTGTACAGTCGCACCCCGTTGTCCCGGACCTCACTCTCCCGGATTATTCGTTGTCACGGACAATTTTTCAAGATTTGTGCTAGCTACATATAAATACCCTTCACTGCCCCGGATTTTGAGGGTTTTTGGACCGGATGCAAATTTAGATATTTGTTACCCATGTTCACATACAAAGTAGATTCAGTGTCCCGGATTTCATCCCAATCTAACCCTAAAATCTCACATCATAGCTGCTGAAAGGCATGATTGATGCCACCTGTGGTCCACAATGTAGGCACACAGGTAAGATGTTCTTCCTCATCCGAGTTCTCACTATCATCCTCCCAACCAGCAATGTCCTTACAGCCAAGGATTTCCTCTCCATTCTCGGATTCCAAATCCAAGGAAACCTCTCGTAGTTGCCTGGACCTATCAGAAGAAGGCAAGGCCGATCGGGAGTGGGTTATGGGACGTTAGAGAGAGGGATGAAAATACTGTGAAAGGGTTGATTGCTTTGTTTCCCAACCTGTCTGATACCTAAAAATCAATTAAGTAACTGAAAAATTAAATGAGTGGGAATTGAACTTGATAAGATACTTCTTTATTTTTTCTGCCTGACCAGTCAGTTTTAATACTACAAGTTTAGGTATCTTAGGATCCGGATTTGGTAGATGGATGACTGGAAGAGATTGGTAAAAACTGTGAAGTTCAGTAATGTACTGAATAGCGGTTGCAGTGGAGATAACTGGTGGTGGTAGAGAAGTAGAGGGTTGGCAATTGGAGGCATCATCTCCACTGGTATTATCAGTGGTCTCTGAGGAAAGAAAGCTTCCATTAAGCTCAATAGTGGGTCTTTCAAAAAGCCCATTTCTGATCTCTTGCTCAATGATTTCAGCCAAATCTGGAAGTTGAATGAGTAGTAATGACTCAGTCACTGGTTTGCCAGCAGCTGACTCAGTATGATTGTTCTCTGTAAAGTAGTCTTCGAAGTACTCATCAAATTTTTGGTGGTCAGGATTTCCTGGTTCTCGTAGTGTTCGAAAAGTACTCAAGCAAGCTGACTGCTGCTCTGCAATATAGTCTACTTCTGTTAAGAATAATGGTGATAGAACTGAAGCTATTACTGCTGTAAGTCCAGTAATACCTGCCTTCCTCCAGTAGTTTTGAATTGTTTCCTGGGTAATACTATTCCAAGTTACAGCAGTAGGGGGGATTGCTTTTAAGATATTGATTTTTTCGGGGGTTTTGCCAAAGTCATTAAACCTCTCTACCATATATTCTGCATACTGGCATCGGTAGGCTGTATTAAAAACCTTAATTTTTCCCATATCCAGTGGCTGCAGATATGCTGTTTTGCAAGGAGGAAGAAAGATAAGTGTAATATTGGTGAGAATTGGAGAAGTTGGCTCAGTATAATTGATTGGTAGTTTTCCTGGTGGCGGATAGGAGGGGAAGTTGTCCGATATAAGAGCAATATGATGATACTTGATACGCATCTTATCATTCAATGAATGAAGAAACTCATACTGTAACCGGTACGGGTACTTGGTTATTGGTTTTGTTTTATGTTTTGTTTTAAGTATCGTTTGATACATGGTTTGTTTTAAGTATCGTTTGATACTTGGTTTTGTTTTATATTTTGTTTTAAGTATCGTTTGATACTTGGTTTGTTTTAAGTATTGTTTGATACTTGGTTTTGTTTTATGTTTTGTTTTAAGTATCGTTTGATACTTGGTTTGTTTTAAGTATTGTTTGATACTTGGTTTTGTTTTATGTTTTGTTTTAAGTATCGTTTGATACTTGGTTTGTTTTAAGTATCATTTGATACTTGGTTTTGTTTTATGTTTTATTTTAAGTATCGCTTTGATACTTAAGGAGTTTTACCAAACTGTATAGATTGATACCTTTGATTAGTTTCGTTCATGCTAGACATGAACAGATTTGTGTATTTAAAGACCGCCTGTTTCTACGATAGAAAAGGCAGACTTCGACAGACAGTATTTCAATATACTTGGTTGAACGGTTACTTCTTTGTTCCCCAGTACACCCTCGAAGCCTCCTTTAGTTCTCAGCTGTCGCCTCCTCTCTGGAAGAGCAGGCCACCTGCCAACTATCATATCTATTACCGATAACGAGATTAGCACCTTGCGAATATGTTACATTTTTTTAACCTCAGCAAGTGGTTAAGAACCTGTCCCCGGATTTAGGCCTGATCAACCTATCGATATCCACCTCAGAACGCTAGCGGAGAGAAGCGGCAGAATCACAGTACATTCAGCTTCATCTCAAACCCAAGATAGAGTCTTTGACGACCAGGAGTGGGAAGCAAATCCCACGGCAAGACCTTACAAGGAAGAAACAATCCCGGCGCTCTGCTAAAGAGCCGGGCGATCCTGCAAACACGGAAGATACACAACCTCCAGGAGAATTCCCTTCTACTCCAGTAAAGAAGCCTTCCTTTGAACCTCCAAAAGACCCCGAATCTAGTAGCGAATCAGATATGGCTAGCACAGGAGGAGGGCCTTCTGGAGGAGGGAAATCTTGGGCAAGGCCTGAAGAAGAGGAGGTACCCGCAGCATTGAAACCCCCTAAGTTTAAACTCCACCTCCCGGCGAAGTTCACAGGCGAAGGGAAAGACCTCAAACCTGAAGCCTTTGAACGATGGGCAACAGAACTCTCACACTTCCTACTCTTACAAGGAAAACAGGTGGAAGACCCTACAACCGGACTTATCATTGGATCATTCTGTGAAGGGAAGGCAACCGACGCATACCACCAATGCTATAAGGATTTTGGTGGGAATGTAAGATTAAGAGGATCTACAGTTCTCGATTACCTGAAAGGACCATTTCAATCATCTATAACTAATGACCTCCTATACAACAAATTCAACCAGCTCCAGCAAGTTAACGGAACGCATGTCAAGCGAATCACCGATGTGGCTACGGACTTGATAATGTATAAGGACCGAATGGAGAGAGGAAGCATCTCCAAATACATCCTGAAGCGACGATTCTATGACACCATGCACCCTACCCTCCGGCGAGAAGTAGAACCACTCCAGGAAGATGGCGATGATATTGCAGTAATAATTGCAAGAGCAGAACGAAAGAACGCCATTCTCCATGAGACCAAGGCCTACAAAACACAGACTTCCTCTAGTAGAAACAGCCAGTCAAGACACAAAGCCTCCAGCAACTCTGGAGATGACACCCCACGGGTTTTCAAGAAGAAAACAAAATCCTCCAAAGAATCGAGACTGTAAAAAGGAGAATGTTTTGAATGTGGAAAAACAGGACACATGGCAAAGAACTGTCCTACGAAGAAAGGAAAAGGAAAGGCAATTAAGCAAGAGGCGTCGGCCAACAATGTTGAAAGCGATAACGCCCAATCCAGTGAATATGATAGAGATCCATATCGGATATATCGATGTGGAATGCAACAGTGTTCGACCTCTGGCTACATTCAAAGCACACACCACTCTGGAAGGTACTATCCTGATCAATGGCAAAAGGGGCAAAGTCCTATTCGACACTGGCGCAAGCGGAAGAGATATGATCAGTAATGCCTTTGTCTCTGTCCATGGACTCCCAACCCGAGACCTCAACCAACCCATACCAGTCAATATGGCAGTAAAAGGATCACGATCTACAAGCCATAAAACCTGTAGTGCGACCATTCAACTTGGTTCTGCTATACTACCCCCCCAGGAAATGCTGATTGGAAATTTAGCCAAATACGATGCCCTAATAGGCATGCCATTCCTGAACTGCCACAAAGCTATAATCAGGTGTGGGGAATCCACCATTGATTTCCCAGATCAGAAGGTCAGAGTCTCATGCAAGCCAACAAGCGGAGAGTACCGAGCCGCAGTATGTGAAGCAACTACCCAAAAACTATTGGATGAATACTCCGATGTTTTCCCTGATCAAATACCCGAAGAACTACCGCCTATGAGAGAGGTGAACCACCACATCCGCCTCCGAGACCCCTCCAATCTCAAGAATCAACCCACCTACTCTATTCCTGACCCATACAAAAGCCGACTTTGTGATTGGATCAACCAACAACAAAGAAGAGGAGTCATCTACCGGGCAGAAGCCCCAGGTGCCGCTCCTATATTCGTTCAACCCAAAGCAGATGCCAAAAGAATCCGCCCCTTGGTTGATCTCAAGCTACGGAACGAAAACACGGTTATGGACAGCTCGGCTATCCCAAACCAAACCCAGATTCTAAATGCAGTTGGACGGGCTAGATTCCGAAGTAAGATTGACCTAAGCGATGCCTACTTCCAAACAAGGTTAGATCCAGAAAGCGAACGTTACAACAGTTTCAAAACACCCTTCGGAAGTTTCATTAGCCGAGATATGTTACAAGGTGATATGAATGCTCCCACCACCTTTATGTGAATTATGGAAAACCTCCTAAGCGAATACCTCCACCATTTTGTTTGGGTCTACATTGATGATATTCTTATCTTCTCGAACACCGCAGCAGAACACACCTACCATATAGGTTTGGTTTGTACCAAACTTAGGGAAGCTAAATTCTACGCTAGCAGAAACAAATCAATTCTGTTTGCCGACAAACCCGATATTCTAGGACATGTCATAGATGATGAAGGAATACATGCAGCCCCTGGAAAAATAGCCTGTTTAACGGAATGGTCGACACCCCGGAATCAAAAGGAACTCCTGCGATTCCTAGGACTAGTCAACTATATTGCCCAGTTCCTACCACACCATGCCACTGTGACAGCGCCGCTCACAGACCTCACTGGCAATGCAGAATTTGTCTGGACCCACACTCATGACCAAGCCTTTACCAACATCAAGGAATTGATTAAAAACGCCAACATTATTCAACCTATCGACTATAGTAAACCAGAACCAATATGGCTGAATTACTGATGCATCGGATGTTGGAGTTGGAGCATGGGTTGGGCAAGGGTCCTCCCATGAAACGGCGAGGCCGGCGGCATTAAATAGCAGGAAGTTCACTAACTCACAGATGAACTATGGAACAACAGACAAGGAAGCCCTTGCTGTGATTGATGCTCTCACCACTTTCAACCACATCCTAATGGGCAATACCTTCACTATTGTCACCGACCACCAACCTCTCACTAATCTTAAAACAGAAAGAATACAGGGAAGAAGAAGAACGACATGGATAGGCGAGATCAGCAAATACGATGCAAAAATCATCTATACCCCTGGAAGAACGAACTATTTAGCTGATGCTCTCTCCCGCCTATATGAGAATCAAGACCTCGCAAACCCTTCCCTTGTTCACGACCACACAAGACAAAGCGAGGACAGCCCTGACGACACCTCCTATGAACAAGAACCATCAATGGCTGCCGCCAGCTCCGCCACTCCCTCCAATTCTTTCTCTTACACCATGTACAGTGCTGCCGGAACAGAACGAGGAAAGGACATTGATGAAGAATGGAAAGACAATTGCACGCTCCGCAGTACACCTCCTCACGATCTTGAACAAAGCAGACTCCACTGGGCCCACTGTTACCACGACACCTGCCCTTTTCACCAGACTGAAATTAAGTTCGGAAACAGATACCAGCCACCGTACTATATGCCTGCTGATGATTCCAAAGACACCAGCTTCGACACCGCAGAGGAAGAAGAAGAGATGATCGATGAAAAGAAGTCAACCCAATCTCCTCATATCCTTAATCCTGCACCAACACGGTACCAAGGTCTTGAAGAACTCGAACAAGCAGCAGTCGACGTGGATGCAATATCCTATTTACACCCCCCACAGTCAGCCCCGCCATCCTCTCCTCCCATAAACGATTCACGACCACTATATGGTGGATCCTTACGAGTATATAACAATGAAACCATTGTCTCGGTCATACCCCCTACTATTCCCGAGCATCGGCGTCAACTCTACGAAACCTTTGAGGAAGAGGAAACCCCTATGGAACCAACAAGAGGATCCCTAATCGAGGATGAACGAGATGTTAGATCAACTATGTAACCGGTACGAGTACTCGGTTATTGGTTTTGTTTTATGTTTTGTTTCAAGTATCGCTTTGATACTTGGTTTGTTTTAATTATCGTTTGATACTTGGTTTTGTTTTATGTTTTGTTTCAAGTATCGCTTTGATACTTGGTTTGTTTTAAGTATCGTTTGATACTTGGTTTTGTTTTATGTTTTGTTTCAAGTATCGCTTTGATACTTGGTTTGTTTTAAGTATCGTTTGATACTTGGTTTTGTTTTATGTTTTGTTTCAAGTATCGCTTTGATACTTGGTTTGTTTTAAGTATCGTTTGATACTTGGTTTTGTTTTATGTTTTGTTTTAAGTATCGCTTTGATACTTGGTTTGTTTTATGTTTTGTTTTAAGTATCGCTTTGATACTTAAGGAGTTTTACCAAAGAGTATCAATTGATACCTTTGATTAGTTTCGTTCATGCTGGACATGAACAAGATTTGTGTATTTAAAGACTGCCTGTTTCTATGATAGAAAAGGCAGACTTCGACAGACAGTATTTCAATATACTTGGTTGAACGGTTACTTCTTTGTTCCTCAGTACACCCTCGAAGCCTCCTTTAGTTCTCAGCTCTCGCCTCCTCTCTGGAAGAGCAGGCCACCTGCCAACTATCGTATCTTTACCGATAACGTGATTAGCACCTTGCGAACACGTTACATTTTTTTAACCTCAGCAAGTGGTTAAGAACCTGTCCCCGGATTTAGGCCTGATCAACCTATCGATATCCACCTCAGAACGCTAGCGGAGAGAAGCAGCAGAATCACAGTACATTCGGCTTCATCTCAAACCCAAGATAGAGTCTTTGACGACCAGGAGTGGGAAGCAAATCCCACGGCAAGACCTTACAAGAAAGAAACAACCCCAGTGCTCTGCTAAAGAGCCGGGCGATCCTGCAAACACGGAAGATACACAACCTCCAGGAGAATTCCCTTCTACCCCAGCAAAGAAGCCTTCCTTTGAACCTCCAAACGACCCCGAATCAAGTAGCGAATCAGATATGGCTAGCACAGGAGGAGGGCCTTCTGGAGGAGGGAAATCTCGGGCAAGGCCTGCAGAAGAGTAGGTACCCGCAGCATTGAAACCCCCTAAGTTTAAACTCCACCTCCCGGCGAAGTTCACAGGCGAAGAGAAAGACCTCAAACCTGAAGCCTTTGAACGATGGGCAACAGAACTCTCACACTTCCTACTCTTACAAGGAAAACAGGTGGAAGACCCTACAACCGGACTTATCATTGGATCATTCTGTGAAGGGAAGGCAACCGACGCATACCACCAATGCTATAAGGATTTTGGTGGGAATGTAAGATTAAGAGGATCTACAGTTCTCGATTACCTGAAAGGACCATTTCAATCATCTATAACTAATGACCTCCTATACAACAAATTCAACCAGCTCCAGCAAGTTAACGGAACGCATGTCAAGTGAATCACCGATGTGGCTACGGACCTAATAATGTATAAGGACCGAATGGAGAGAGGAAGTATCTCCAAATACATCCTGAAGCGACGATTCTATGACACCATGCACCCTACCCTCCGGCGAGAAGTAGAACCACTCCAGGAAGATGGCGATGATATTGCAGTAATAATTGCAAGAGCAGAACGAAAGAACGCCATTCTCCATGAGACCAAGGCCTACAAAACACAGACATCCTCCAGTAGGAACAGCCAGCCACGATACAAAGCCTCCAGCAACTCTGAAGACGATACTCCACAGGTTTTCAAGAAGAAAACAAAATCCTCCAAAGAATCGAGATGGCAAAAAGGAGAATGTTTTGAATGTGGAAAAACAGGACACATGGCAAAGAACTGTCCTAAAAAGAAAGGGAAAGGAAAGGCAATTAAGCAAGAGGAGTTGGCCAACAATGTTGAAAGCGATAACGCCCAATCCAGGGAATATGAAGAGATCCATCTCGGATATATCAACGTGGAATGCAACAGTGTTCGACCTCCAGCTAAATTTAAAGCGCACACCACTCTGGAAGGTACTATCCTGATCAATGGAAAGAAGGCTCGAGTCCTATTCGACACTGGCGCAATCGGAAGAGATATGATCCGTAATGCCTTTGTCTCTGTCCATGGACTCCCAACCCGAGACCTCAACCAACCCATACCAGTCAATATGGCAGTAAAGGGATCACGATCCACAAGCCATAAAACCTGTTCTGCGACTATTCGACTTGGTTCTGCTATACTACCCCCCCAGGAAATGCTGATTGGAAACCTAGCCAAATACGATGCCCTAATAGGCATGCCATTCCTGAACCGCCACAAAGCTATAATCAGGTGCGGGGAATCAACCATCGATTTTCCAGATCAGAAGGTCAGAGTCTCATGCAAACCAACAACCGGAGAGTACCGAGCCGCAGTCTGTGAAGCAACTACCCAAAGACTATTGGAGGAATACTCTGACGTTTTCCCTGTTCAAATACCCGAAGAACTACCGCCTTTGAGAGAGGTGAACCACCACATCCGCCTCCGAGACCCCTCCAATCTCAAGAACCAACCCACCTACTCTATTCCTGACGCATACAAAAGTCCACTTTGTGATTAGATCAACCAACAACAAAGAAGAGGAGTCATGTACCAGGCAGAAGCCCCTGGTGCCGCCCCTATGTTTGTTCAACCCAAAGCAGATGGAAAAAGAATCCGCCCCTTGGTTGATCTCAAGCTACGGAATGAAAACACGGTTATGGACAGCTCGGCTATCCCAAACCAAACCCAGATCCTAAATGCAGTTGGACGGGCAAGATTCCGAAGTAAGATTGACCTAAGCGATGCCTACTTCCAAACAATGTTAGACACAGAAAGCGAACGCTACAACAGTTTCAAAACACCCTTCGGAAGTTTCATTAGCCGAGTTATGTTACAAGGTGATATGAATGCGCCCGCCACCTTTATGCGAATTATGGAAAACCTCCTAAGCGAATACCTCCACCATTTTGTCTGGGTTTACAATGATGATATTCTCATCTTCTCAAACACCGAAATAGAACATGCCTACCATAGAGGATTGGTTTGCACCAAACTAAGGGAAGCTAAATTCTACGCTAGCAGAAAACAAATCAATTCTGTTTGCCGATAAACTCGATATCTTAGGACATGTTATAGATGATGAAGGAATACATGCAGCCCCTGGAAAAATAGCCTGTTTAACGGAGTGGATAACACCCCGGAATCAAAAGGAACTCATGCGATTCCTAGGACTAGTCAACTATATTTCCCAGTTCCTCCCACACCACGCCACTGTGACAGTGCCGCTCACAGACCTTACCGGCAATGCAGAATTTGTCTGGACCCACACTCATGACCAAGCCTTTACCAACATCAAGGAATTGATTAAAAACGCCAACGTTATTCAACCTATCGAATATAGTAAACCAGAACCAATATGGCTGATTACTGATGCAGCGGATGTTGGAGTTAGAGTATGGGTTGGACAAGGGGCCTCCCATGAAATGGCAAGACCGGCGGCATTACACAGCAGGAAGTTCACTAACTCACAGTAAAACTATGGAACAACAGACAAGGAAGCCCTTGCTGTGATTGATGCTCTCGCCGCTTTCAATCACATCCTGATGGGCAATACCTTCACTATTGTTACAGACCACCAACCCCTCACCAATCTTAAAACAGAAAAGATACCCGGAAGGAGAAGAACAAGATGGATAGGTGAAATCAGCAAATACGATGCAAAAATCATCTATACCCCTGGAAGAACGAACTATTTAGCTGATGCTCTCTCCCGCCTATATGAGAATCAAGACATGGTAGACCCCCCTCTCGTTCACGACCATACAAGACAAAGCGAGGACAGCCCTGACGACACCTCATATGAACAAGAACCATCGATGGCTACCACCAGCTCTGCCGCTCCCTCCAATCCTTTCTCTTACACCATGTACAGTGCTGCCAGAACGGAACGAGGAAAGGTCATTCATGAAGAATGGAAAGACAATTGCATGCTCCGCAGTACACCTCCTCATGAACTTGAACAAAGCAGACTCCACTGGTCCCACTGTTATCACGACACCTGCCCTTTTCACCAGACTGAGATCAAGTTCGGCAACAGATACCAGCGACTGTACTATATGCCTGCTGACGATTCCAAAGACACCAGCTTCGACACCGTAGAAGGAGCTGAAGAGATGATCAATGAAGATGAATCGACCCAACCTCCTCATACCCTTAATCCTGTTCCAACATGATACCAAGGTCTTGAAGAACTCGAACAAGCAGCAGCCTATGTGGATGCAATATCCTATTTACAACCCCCACAGTCAGCCCTGCCATCCTCTCCTCCCATAATCGATTCACAACCACTATATGGTGGATCCTTACGAGTATATAACAATGAAACCATTGTCTCGGTCATACCCCCTACTATTCCCGAGCATCGGCGTCAACTCTACGAAACCTTTGAGGAAGAGGAAGCCCCTATCGAACCACCAAGAGGATCCCTAATCGAGGATGAGCGAGATGTTAGATTAGCTACCACAGAAGAATTAACCTCCTCCTTCCGAAGCCAAATGATAGCAGGATACCGCCATGACCCGATTTACTTCAAAGCCATGGATAGCTCCAGGCATGGAGACCTCGCCCCCTACAACATATCAAATGGAATGGTCTATACCAGCACCCGTTATGGTGAACATTGCCTATACATACCAAAGGGCCATATGTTCAATGGAATGACCATTAGAGAATATGTCATATCCAAGATTCACAACAAAGGACACCACAGTGCGGACCGCAACCTTCAATATGCTTTGGAATATGTTTACTGGCCTGAGATGCGCAAAGATTTCCGCGATTTCGTCAAACAGTGCGAGCCCTGCCAGGCAAACAAGGAGCGAACACAACTACCAGAGGGAAAGGCACAGACCCTCCAACTACCATGTGAAATATTCGAATCATATGCCATAGATTTCGCAGGACCATTCAACAAGTCTGCCGGATATGACACAATCTTGGTAGCTGTGGATCGATTCTCTGGTTACACCTGGTTAATACCAATGAAGGTTACCGACTCCTCCAAAGACACCTGGAATAACCTATAACGATACTTGTTTACCCCCCATGGGTATCCCTTATCTATTGTCAGTGATGCTGATCCCCGCTTTACCGCCAGATTCTGGAAGCAAACCTTGACCTCCCTTGGAATAAATCACATTTTGGCTGCCCCTGGACACCATGAGACTAATGGCCAGGCAGAACGAAAAATCCGCGAGGTTAAGACCGGAATTAGGAACATGATCAATGAACGACAAACCAACTGGGAACCAGCCCTAGTTGAACTGGCCGCATATATCAATGCCGGATTTTCAGATACCTTGGGGATGTCACCATGCAAGGCAGTCTTTGGCCGTCAATACCTCCTCCTACCTACAACACTATTTAAGAACTCCTCAGTCCCTGTCTCTGATGACCATCTAAACTGCCACCAAGCAATTCGGAACGAGGCCTTCCAAGATGTTAAGGCTGCCCGATTCCGAAGCACCACTACTGCTCAGAAGCGACGACGCAAACATGTCCCTATTCCACCACGTAATATGCTCATGGTACATGGAAACATGTTCATCACCAATGTCGGACGCAGCAAGAAACTGCAACCTCGATGGCGAGGACCTTTTAAGGTCTTATCCTTTGACGAACATACAGAGAACTACACTGTCCAGATGGATGGACGCATGTACCGCCGCAATACTGCAGTATTCCACGCCTCTGCTGTCAAACGATTCCACCCAAATGACGATTCTAAGTTCCCTGGAAGAGCCCACTCTCGACCCGAACCTATCATCATTGAGAAGAAAGATGAATGGGAAGTTGAAGAAATCCGAGACCACTGCCTTTGGCATGGAAATGATCAATTCTTAGTCAAATGGAAAGGATATCCAACGAGCGAAAACAGTTGGGAACCACTGGAAGGACTAGAGCACGCTATGGATATGGTGAATGAATGGTGGAAAGACAATATGCCGAATGGATCCCTTCCCCCAACAATCAACTACATCACTATGTGCTGGACACCCACGATGCCAGAAACTGAGCGATGGCATGCAGAACTCGAAGCTAGAGATGGATTTTAGGCACCATACTTTAAGTCGGAATTCAAGAGTAGCGATGAGGAGAATCAAGCTATGGAGCGGGCTCTCCACAACCTTATCTAGTCACCAATCACCATCCGAATACCATAACGATGTCAAACTATGTGGAGCTCAATGTGAGGCAGCGACAACAGATTGTTGGACTGTTGTTGAACCGCAATGCTATCCAACTTGAAGACTATTTCGAAATCCTCTGGATTGACTACTGTCCTGATTGTGATCATGCTTGGGTTGATGTACAGCACGAATCTGGTATTCGTGACTACTGTGATTTAGATTTCTTCGAGTCTAAGTATTTTCTTAGAGTTTCCTCCTGCCCCTGGTGTGATACTTATGATGAGGAATTTCTTGCGGAAACTGAAGCCATGAGTTTCTCGGAATCTGCTTTTGATGATTATTAGGTTTTGTTTGTTTAAACAGTTGTTTTGTTTTAGGGAATGTAACCGGTACGGGTACTCGGTTATTGGTTTTGTTTTATGTTTTGTTTCAAGTATCACATTGATACTTGGTTTGTTTTAAGTATCGTTTGATACTTGATTTTGTTTTATGTTTTTGTTTTAAGTATCGCTTTGATACTTAAAGAGTTTTACCAAAGTGTATCAATTGATACCTTTGATTAGTTTCGTTTTTGATGGACATGAACAGATTTGTGTATTTAAAGACCGCCTGTTTCTACGATAGAAAAGGCAGACTTCGACAGACAGTATTTCAATATACTTGGTTGAACGGTTACTTCTTTGTTCCCCAGTACACCCTCGAAGCCTCCTTTAGTTCTCAGCTCTCGCCTCCTCTCTGGAAGAGCAGGCCACCTGCCAACTATCGTATCTATTACCGATAACGAGATTAGCACCTTGCGAATACGTTACACATACCATAATCTACTAAATATCCAAGCCCATTTGTTGAACCTGTAGATGACTGGCAGGTTGGCAATGTTGATATAGTTTTGTCGAAAGGCGCTTGGGGTTTGAGCTCTTCCTATTACCCAAAGTTTTCTCTTGTCGGTACCGGCCTGGTTGATAATATGAAAAGTTGTAATACCAATCTTTTGGTCCTTTCCATCTTTCAGAACCTTGTTTGGTGCAATCCATACATTGGACGAATTGGGCTGTTTGTTGAAGACTAAACCACTCTCATCTGCATTGTAAATATCTTGAGTACTAAACCGTATTGGTATATTCCATGATCACCCGCCTATCGTAGGGCATTGAAGGAGGCGAGGCACACCGTCTTAAGGGAATTACCGGTAGTCGGGTAACTTAGAGGAGGTTGCAGGATCCTACAAGTATCATACCGCATGTCTCACTCCAAACTTTCCGAGATCTCCTTGCAAGGGTTCCCCATAATTTTCCACTTCCACGGCAAACAGTGGGACAAATGCCTGCGCAAATGTCTGCGCGAAGGATAAAAGAAATACCTATTTATCAGCTTGGCTATCCCACCGGTAGCGTTATTCTCCTCTTTAGGTATCCAGGAGTCTCAACTTATACGGATGAAGGAATCTTTGCACTGGCCCCCTATAACCCCTGCTCTCATAGAAAACATACTCGAGTATTTGGTGCAGTTCTAGTCTAAGTGTGATATTACAGTTGCTCAAAAGCGTGACTAATGCCTTGAGCGGCCTACCAGTAGCTAGTAGAAACACAGGTCAAGTGTTCCTCCTCCCCTTAGTCCTCCTCCCCATCCTCCTCCTCACTATCAATGGGCCCATCCTTTTGCTCCCACATGTAAGTTTCGTAGCTGGCATTAGGAGGATTCCGATTTGGTAATTTGATTTTTCATCAACGGTTTCGTTCTCCCCGATGTTTCGCTGTCCCGGGTAGCCAACACTGGGTTTTGACTGTCCGGGACAGTGGGGTGAGACCGTGCTTCACCCCCACCCCTAGTACCATATATTAATATTTCGCCCAAGACAAATATATGTCGTTGCCGACCAACCACCCAATACCCACATCTACTCATCCCTCATACTGTCCTACCTCAAGACACTCTATACCATCCTTCACACAACTCTCTGGCTACCTTGGGTGAGTATAAATTAACCGAATGATTTTCTATGAGCGATTGCGGTGGTCTTGTCGCATAATAAAATCTTTCTTAGCAATGAAACTCAGGTGATCATGTGAAACCTTGGCCTGCATGTCACCCAGGCCAGACCCGGTTTTGGTTTTGACAAACCGCTTTCCAACAGTTCGGCCCGACGTCCCTGGAAAAGCCTGGGACAGTCCGGCAATCTCGAAGCCGGACGCCAAGTAGCCCGTCTGATCAGACTCCTTTCTTCTCACTGTTTTGGCCAAGTCCATGCGATCCACGGCCCAACACCAACCGAGTATCCCGCCGAGCCGGGTTGGGTGAGGGAGAAAAATGGCCAAGCCGAGCCAGCGAATATCACTGAATGCGCCACCTTATTGGCCTACCGGTACTTGTATGGTTACAGCCGCAGACGTGTTCATGAGACCCACTTGTCATGTATATCCCCAGGTGGAAATGATTGGACAGTTATTGTCACACAACAGATTGATAATACCGTACAGGTACAGTACGGTATATCGCCCCGCTTTCTCCAGTCCTGCCCACAGAACCTTCGTAAACTCCCCTAGATACCGCGACAGATTGCTGTGCAATTTCTACTTTCGGCTGACCTTCCGCATAGACAACAATGGCCCAGACTACTCATATACAAGTCCACATGGGCCACCAGAATGCGGGCAGCGGCAACATAACGGATTGTTTCAATGTCTATAAGTCCGACCAAGATGCACAGATTATGCATTGGCCCTCTCCTCTCCAGCCAAATACTAGACATCAAGGCGTGCGCACCGAGCGATTTGGTGGTATCGGGGATTGGTTTTTGGAAGGAAGAGAGTTTCGGGAGTGGAGAAGTACCGGTAATGGGGGTGGAACCGATGGAGCCGTCTTGTTTTGCAGCGGGAATCCGGGAGTCGGCAAGACATATCTGAGGTAAGTGGCCGGATTCTCTGAAAGAAGCGAATATCGCTGACGGCCAGAATAATAGTTCCCTGGTGATCGACAGCCTCTGCGATCAGGCAGGGAGGGATGATATCGCCGTTGTAGGCCTGTACTGCCACTACCTCTCCCAACGAGAGCAGACAATCGCCAACATGATGGGAGCTATACTGAAGCAGCTATCAGGTAGAGGGGACATCCCGGAATATCTGCGCAAGGCGTTTCACAAGGGGAAAACGGAGTTTTGTGGGAGAGGGCTTAGACTTCCAGAACTGATGAGAATGCTGAGGGCCGCTATTTCTGTTGGATGTATAGAGATACGGCTACCCACTTAGGTCATGTCTCTGGGGTTAGACTAGGGTTTGTCTATGTCGCATTAGGGTTCAAGTCAACCATTGGTTGTGTGGGCATGTACGTTTCCTACATATCGCTTTCTCTTATGTACGACTAGACATAATAACGAACATCTCTTTTCTCCCCACACACAACAATTTCCTCCCTATCCCAAGTTTTCATCTGCATTGATGCGCTGGACGAGTGCTTACCGAAGCACTTGCTAGAGCTGCTTGGGTCGCTAAGAGACATTGTCCAGGAGTCCCCCAGAACGCGAATATTCCTCACTGGAAGGCCCCAGGTCAGGGATGATATTCAAAGATATTTCAGCCGGGCGATTGTGATACCCATTATTCCTAACCCGAGTGATATTAGAAGTTATGTGGAGACGAGGTTAGACAGGAACACCGAGCCAGAGGCTATAAACGATGACTTACGGGGGGATATTATCAGTATTATTCTGGAAAGGATATCAGATATGTACGTAGGAGTATTTATAATTCCCACTCCTTCAATGATGGTGTATTTGCCAACTATTGTTTGTATATTCCTACTTGTTTCGCTAAACATGGATGCGATTCTGGGAGAGGTGACAATTTGTCAGAGGAAAAAGAAACTTGAGGAGATGGCACAAGGTGTTGGACGGAAGTGTTTCTTGGCTGCTCACCACATGTTTCCCCTATGGCAACGACTTCACAACCCTAACCCTCTTGGTATCAACTACTCCGACGCCTCTATGTTTGACTACTGGTTAGTCCTACACATCAAACGCCATATGCGACAACATCTGCGACGATACCTGCGACGACTCCATGTTAGGGGGCTACCCCTATCATATGGAAATACCGAATATCCTCGGTCAAGTTCACTTACCCTCGGCCGAAGCGGCACAAATGGGCGATAGTGAGACTGAACGTGATAGAGAACACGGCATACACTGGAAGTATGTGGGAGCAGATCAATATGATCTCAGGAAGGATAAAAGGCAGCTTGTTTTTCCTTGATAGTTGTTTTCGTTCGTTATCCAATCTGTCTCTCTTTCCTCCGTTACTCGCATTTGGGTCATATCAGTCTTTCCCGTTTCTTATTACCTATCGTTGTTCTTTGCGAGAATACTTCTCCAGTTAGGATATTGAAATTTTATCTTTACATCTTCGCCTTGCCTAAGTCAATATTGTCTGAATCGCTGCCGTAATCCTTTGTTGTTTAAAACAAGGCAGGGGACTGGGCGGTGCATACACCGCAACGCTAACCCGACTGAAGGAGTAGGCGGGAGGTAAGTCAATGCTTGGACTTAGGGTCTTAATGTGAGTGTTGTATTCCGAACGGCCATTACGGGCGGAGGAGCTCTGTCATGCCTTGGCAGTGGAGAGGGGATCTGTAGATCTTAATCCTGAAAACGTCCCTGTGTTACGGATACTCCTAGCATCTGCTTTAGGTCTCGTCACGGTCGAAAAGTCTTCGTCTACTGTCCGACTGGTGCACTTTACTCTGAAAGAGCATCTCTCAAGTGATCCGACCCTATTCTATAGTCCCCACTCAACAATTGCGGAGGTTTGTCTGACATACCTCAATTTTGGAAGTGCCCGGGGTCTTTCACCAACTCTTCACTCTGCCCCCCCAACAATGCCCCTTCTGGAATATGCCTCCCGTCACCGGGGGGAACATGCAAAAAGGGAGATGACCGAAAACGTAAAAACACTTACACTGAGGTTTCTCGATGGATTTGATAGGCATATATCTGCCCAACGAATGTTATTACACTATGGTCGGGGAGGCGCCTTGGGCCGTAATTTCAACTACACGAGAGGACCTAGAGGCTTTACGGGGCTCCACGGGGTAGCATTTCTTGGGATGGGGGGGATAGTTGTTGCGGGATTAGAGATGAAGGAATGGGACGTCAATGCGACCGATTGCATGGGGAGTACACCTCTCACATGGGCAGCGGGGAGAGGGCATGAAGGGGCGGTAAAGATGCTGTTGGACCGCGCCGATGTCGATCCCAATACAGCAGACACCAAATATGGCCAGACACCACTCTGCTGGGCGGCCGAGATAGGGCATGAGGGGATAGTAAATATGTTTTTAGAGCGAAGGGATGTCAACCCGAATACCGCGGGCACTAGAGGCGGCTGGACACCACTCACGTGCGCGGCTGAGCGCGGGTATGAGGGGGTGGTAAAGCTGCTTTTGAAGCGAGAGGATATCAATCCCAGTACGGCAGGCACCAAAGGTGGCTGGACACCACTCGCGTTGGCGGCTGATCGTGGGCATGAGGGGATAGTACAGATGCTTTTAGAACGAGGGGATGTAAACCCCGATACGGCAGACACCAAATATGGCCGGACACCACTCTCGTGGGCGGCTGAGAGCGGGCGTGAGAGAGTAGTAAAGATGCTTTTGGAGCGAGACGATGTCGATCCCAATACGGCAGATACCAAATATGGCAAGACACCACTCTGCTGGGCGGCTGAGACTAGGCATGAAGGGGTAGTAAAGATTCTTTTGGGGCGAGAGGATGTTCTCGATACAAAAGACGTCGATGGCCGGACACCACTCTGCTGGGCGGCCGAGAGCGGGCATGAGGTGGTAGTAAAGATGCTTTTGGAGCGAGCGGATTTCAATCCTAATACGACAGACACCAAATATGGCCGGACGCCACTCTTGTGGGCGGCTGAGGGCGGGCATGAGGGGGTAGTAAAGATGCTTTTGGAGCGAGACGATGTCAATCCAAATACGGCGGACACCCAGTATGGCCGGACACCACTCTCGTGGGCGGCTGAGAGCGGGCGTGAGGGGGTAGTAAAGATGCTTTTGGAGCGAGACGATGTCAATCCTAATACAGCAGACACCAAATATGGCAAGACACCACTCTTATGGGCAGCTAGTAACGGCCACGAAAAGGTAGCAAAGATGCTTTTGGAGCGAGACGATGTCAATCCAAATACGGCAGACACCAAGTGTGGCCAGACGCCACTCTTGTGGGCCGCTGAGAACGGGCATGAGGAAAGGATGTCAATCCCAATACGGCAGACACCAAATATGGCAAGGCGCCGCTCTGTTGGGCGGCTATGGATGGTGATGAGGGGGTAGTAAAGTTGCTTTTAAAGCGCGGAGATGTCACTCCCAATACGACAGACACCAAGTATGGTCAGACACCACTCTCGTGGGCGGCCGAGAACGGGCATGAAGGGGTAGTAAGGACGCTTTTGGAGCGAGAGGATGTAAATCCCATTACGGCAGACACTGAGTGTGGTCAGACGCCACTGTGCTGGGCGATTGATCGTGGACATGAGGGGGTAGTGAAGATACTTTTAGAGCGGAAAGATGTCTGCGCACCATTCCAGATAACGGGAACCATGCGCCACTGTGGTGGTCTCCTCCAAGAGGACCTCATGGAGTTGTGAATATCCTAATCAAGCGGGGTAATGTCGACTCCGACGCAGGGATCACGCTAGCTCGGCATCCCCACCACCCTCCCTAGCCTCGAGGGCGAGCATGCGGTAGAGACACAGTTTGGGGGCGATGACCCTGATGCCAGCCTCACAATCGTTAATCGCCAGCCCATGCTCTCACCGGGAGTCTGCGATGAGTGGGTATTTGACCGCAATGGTTCTGTTTCCAAGTCCACAAATAGCAATCTCCCCTCAATCAAACCATCCGAGCTCCCTCAATCTCCTTCTTTGCTGCTTGTGCCCCCCGAAGTTCCGGTATCCTCCCAGGAAAACCAACGCCTATCCTAACAAGGCCCGACCCGTCAGCGGTATTGAGTGCGAGCAACAGGCGGGGTGTGGATGAGAGATCACCCGTCCGGACAAGATAGCAAGACGATTGCGGTTGCTCTTAAGGTTCTCCCCATCTAATATATCTTGAAAAGACAGCTAATCATAGTGAAAGATAAGACACTCCAAAACTATCTCCTTCTCGATCACTACTGAACTCTTTGGTCCTCCGTAACCTTCGAACAAATAACAAAGGAAATAACATTTCCTGCGACCCCCCATAACAAAAGACAGATATCATCAAGACCCCCAGTCCCTAGAGCCCTCCACCAATAACTCGATCACCTCCGGGATCTCCACCATCAACTCCATAGCCCCTATTCAGCCCATTGCACACTTTTGTACTTCGAGCGCCATCCCGCATCAACACGACCAACACTCTCAATTGCTATTTTCCGCAAAAAGGAAAACAGAATTGTGGTATCAATAAAGGTATTCTGTAGCCATAAGGGCATACAATATCTCAGCAGTTTAGAGCTTTAGATACTAGTACTCACAACTTGGTCACTGATTTTTTTTACTCCTTACTATATTGGCTTTGCATTCTTTTTACTTGCTTGACTCTCTTTTATTATCATTTAATTCGCCAAAGTTTTATTACATATTATTACTCATTTTAATTATTTTCCAACCTCATTTTCAAGTTACTTATCACCTCAAATTTATTGCTCTTTAGCCTCGTGGTATCTTGATATCTTTGAGGTCTAAATATTAGTTTCTGAAATAAATTTCTTGGTTGCTATGTTCAGTTGTCCTAATATGTCTATATTTTAATCGCCCAAGATCATGGATGAGGAAATTGTATCATATATTAAGAATGTTATGACATGTACTGGAAGTAGAAGCTAATCTATAAATTTGATGATAATGGAAATAGATATTTACAATCTTCTTGCTTGTACTGTTCGATAGGGTCAACATGTAAACACATAATATCGATTTGAATCTAATTTGTATTAGATCAAACTAAACTATTGCTGACACAGTAGCAAAGAGAAAGTGAGAGTTCTCATATGGAGGAGGATATTTTCACCCATCTCACTTCAAGGTGTAATTATTGTAGCAGTAGTTTAATTTCAGCACACTATTGCGATATCGATCTGTGACTTAACTAATTGTAGATTCTCAGAGTGCTCTGAAAGTCCTATAATTTCACTACCTCCTCACCTGTAAGGAGATTCTGGTAGTAAAGTAACTAAAAACCATCTCTCTCTTTCCCATATATCATAATTTCGGTAATCAACTTACTTGCATCGCAATATAATTATGCAATACTTTCTTCAAGACCTCCGTATACTCTCTGTAATGGTACAACCAGCTTGACCTTACCGCCGCTTTTGCCTCTCACCACCTACGGGTCCAGAGTAGGTTGAGGGGTTTCCAACCTATTTTTTTTTTTACTTCAATACAACTTCTATGAACTCAACCTCCCTCCGAAGGCAAAAAAAACGGATTGAGAAAGTTGAAGAATAGACGAAACTTATCACGTTTCCGGAAATCAGAAAGCGATGCCCGAAAGATTCTTCGCCAAGGATGCCTTCCCCGAGCCAAACGCTTGGTGGGAACTCGGGCAGAGACCCGCGAGTACTATGATCCAAAGATTTCTCTGCGATGACTTGGCCAACGGTGCCCCTGTCGGTTTGTCGTGCTGTATCGTATCGTGTGGTAGCTTACCATAAACTGAGCTTTCGAATAGTATTTTTCCCGAGTGATAGTACATGATTCTCTATCACCACGACGACGGTTGATACCCTTTATTTTTTTTCTTCTTACCCTAAATCCTTAATCACCTTCTGAACTCGGAGGACAATTTCCCCTTCTGTGTGGTAGAAAGTGCCGAGACGATCCCGGTCTGTCAATATAAAGGAGCCTCCCCACCTCTTTCCTCATCAACCATCCTCTCACTTGACCAGCACAACACATGATCTCTCTAACCACGCCTTTATTGGCTTCCCTTCCTTCTCTACACAATCCCACGTTTCTTCCTCTCTCACTGCCATCTCCTCTATTCCCCTACTACCGCAAAGTAATAGCCGGTTCCCCTCCTATTTCGCTGTCGCTCATAGTCGGGAAAAGCAAGTGTGACGCTCAAGCAAGTGTGACGCCCCAGACTTTTTTTTTTTTCCCAGTAGAAAGTCCCCTAACCCACCCAGCAATGCTGACCTCCCGTAACAACAATCACTCCCAAGTCATAGTAGCTAGTTCTACTACTATTTAATAATGCTCATGCAAGTGTTACATGCTGGACCTTTTTTATTTTTAACTAGATAAGCTTAGAAAATACTTGCTTTTAGTAATATACCTCTATTGTCCTGTAGGCTACAAAGTCTCAGTTAAAAGCTACAAAGTTGGCATTTCTTGTGATAGAATCACCTGATACACAAGAATCTGAATCAGATTCACTTTCAGAATTCTCACCATCATTCCCAGTATCCGTATTTTCTATGCTAGCCTGTTCCAATTATTGCCTTGTAGTAAAAATTTCAAACTCACCAGCCCCACCACCTAGGGCAAGTAATTGAGGATCAATTACATCTGTCGCACTTGCAGCGACTGGCTCCAGCGGTAATCGAGGTTTTGGTCTATAGCTGGCCGTCAGAGTCAGAGACGATTACTATTGTTCAAGGGTGATTGGTATTGCTGGTACGGATCTCTCTACTTGGGGTGATTGTTGTTACGGGAGGTCAGCGTTGCCGGGTGGGTTAGGGGACTTTCTACTGGGAAAAAAAAAAAAGTCTGGGGCGTCACACTTGCTTGAGCGTCACACTTGCTTTTCCCGACTATGAGCGACAGCGAAATAGGAGGGGAACCGGCTATTAGTGGAAAGTCACTACTTTGGCGCATAACTCTCCAGGGCCACAAATCGGTCCAATACGTCTACTCCACCCACCTGTACTTTCCCTTCATCCTCCTAACCTCTATCGTCTTTCTCCTCCTATCTCCACTCTCTCTATCTCCCTCTCCTTCCGCCCTCTCTATTATTTCCCTCACCTCTTTCTCCCCCCTCTCCCCTGCACCTACCCCTCTCCCTCACTTTCATCCCAAATCCTCCACACTCAAACTCCTGCAACTCTTCACTCAGAGGGGGGGGCTTACATTCTCCGTTTTCCCACCATATTCACACAAAAACCCAAAGCAAAACCCCAACACATCAACCACCACAAATGCCAGTGCTAGGTGGGGGTGCTATCCCCACAAATCAGCCAGCAGCAGACACCAGATAAAAAGTATATAGGCGGTGACCCTGCAGACCTATCACACTCTCATCATCCCACCATCTCTAGCACATCCGAGGCCTGGGCTCACTGGCGAGGTGGCGTTGAGTCGGCACTGGTAGGCCAGTATGCCGTCAACCGCACCGCCAATCGTTTAATCCCTGTTGTCGTGAATGCCGAACGTGATGAAGGTACCAACAAGATTTGCCGCTGCCGGCTGGTCCGGCCAGCTGGCTTGCTTGTTGGGGAAGATAATCGGGCAAGGGGAAAAAAAAATGTAAGTGGAGATTAATCAATACACGACCGGCACATCCACTAACCACTGCGAGTGGAAACCCTTATACATCAGGGATAATCTGGATACCGCTGAAATTACCGAGCAGTGCGGAAATGCGAAGCGGGGGTGGGGTAGGAGGCGTATGGTGTATTCACCCTTCAAGCCATGCGAACCTAGGGGTACATAATGGTAAGAAAGACGTCGACCTGCTTCCGTGCAGTTAATATAGCAACTGATCCAGCTTTCACAGTACCGTTTTACAAAAAGCAAAACTCCCTCCCCCCCTCCCCCCTTGGAGGCGGTGGAGGGGGTGCGAAACATCGTTAGAGAAGCGCTCAATTCCAAAGAAGAAAGAAGAAAAAGTAATTATATGCCCCCAAGCACTCTACTCGCCAGCAGGTAGTCGGAAGGTGTCCCCGCTCCGGAAATACCCCGGTGCTTGGGTTACATCGTCGTCAGATGTGCGGCTTCCTATTCTAACTAGGAGTATGCCGAGATGGGAGTTAAACTGCTAAGGTCACATTTAGTATATCTTTATGTCGGGATTAAGATTAGATTTCGGTAGAGCAAATTTAGCAAGACCACTTGATATAATATCTAGCGTCATCATTCACTTCCTACAACCTACTTCAATGTACAGGGGGTGGAAAAAAGTAACGCGACACTCGCACAACACAAATCCCCGGACATCGATATTATCAACTTATAGACTACTGTATTCCACAACAACCATTAATAAATAAAATAAGCAGGAGATAATAAAAAACTTTAGATCAAGTAGATCAACCTCTTGAAAGATTGGAGGTCTTCCTATGTGCTGGTAGTTGGAAGGACTGCCTGTTTCCTAACAGCTGTTGTAGATGTGAGTACAAGTACTGTGATGTACTTTGAGGCCCATTTTACTCTCCAATTCATCGGCTATCTTTCTGAGAGACCATTCTGCTATTTCTTGGAGAGCAGTAATATGGGTCCAAGCATTGCACGTCATTTCTTACTTGAAGCGTTGCCTCTTCTTCATCAATGATAGCTGCTTCTCAAGATTTTGAACACCTATGACTTGATAATTTTATTTTATTATTATCTTAACTGTATATGTACAGTACATTTATTTAAATAGACTACTTATGCTCACTACTGCGCATTCCTTTTACCCGCATATTGATATCCAGAAAATATTTGTAGGACTATGAGGGACAGAGTTGGTATTATAGTAAGGGAGAGGAGGTGGAGGTGTGATGTTGAGAAAAGCTGTTGCAATTGTGTCGCATCACTTCCTTCTACCCCCTTTACAGTTCCATACCCTCGAGTGATGACTCGTGTTTACAAGTCCCATTCCCTACTACTACCCTCACGAGCACACACCTACGCGGCTCACGGAAATGTAAAAAAAAAAATCACATTTGATATGCAATGGTATATACAGCCTATCGCCAAATTTATCCCCTTCATTAGCCACACTCACCAGTGGCCTTTCAGAAACAAAAGAAAAAGCGCTAAAAAAGAGGAAGAAAAAGGAATCCCGTTTCCCGCAGACAGCCCCCCATTACTACCGTGCCAGAGGAAGAAAAAAGAAAGAATAACAAGAAAAAACCCCGAACCCGAGCACTAATGAGATGTGACGAAGAGAAGGAATGCGTGAATGATCAACGCCTAGCGAAACAGCAAAGGATGGAAGCACGACCCAGGAACCAGACACAGCCAACGAACCTAAAGAGGGACAAGGCGGCGGTGGCGAGGAGGACAAACTGGAAGAACCATGCTGTTCGCTTGGTAGACTATCGGCATAAAGTTAGCATCTAAATTGCATGAAATAAGAAGTCGCGGTGAGCTTACATCAACACCGAACCAGTCAAAGTTCTCTGAAGTAAACAGAATGACTACCGTGCAATTACTAAAAATCCAAAAGGTGATCAATCGGGTTCTGAAGCTCTTGTATGAATCATCGAGGCTCTTTTTCTCAACTTCCTCCTCGGCGGTGAAGGGTGCTAGTGCACGTTTTACAGTTTCCTCGAAAGCTAGATCGATATCCGCCTGCGGTTTCTCCGGCTCATCTATTACCTTCGATTTACCCTCAACCTTGGTCTTCGCTGAGGGCAGTGCCTCAGCTTTGTCGGATCCCTTGGTACCCCAAGAAACGTCATGCCAATTACAGAAGGCATAAACGTTGAGAATATTGGTGTACGACGAGGCCATCACTATGTACTGCCAGAAACTGTGTAACATGTGCCAGGGATCGAGATACATTACCGAAGCGACAATGTAAATACCATAAGTTGAGACCAGGGCCAGAATAATAAGACCGGTATTCGAAGTAAAGAACTGCTTGATAAACTCCCCTACCGAATCCGCCTTCAAATCCGACCAGGAATCCTGGTTCGTAAAGGCACGGGCGACAAGGTAGAAGGCGAGCACGAGAACATAAAACTGAAGGATCGAGAACACGTAGAAGGACAAAAGATAGCTGTGACGGGATCCCTTCGGGCGATTGCCCAAAGCAAGGATAAATTGCAAAACCAGGAAAGCAAGATAAATATACTTCAACATGTCGTTGAAGACCGGCGTAACAGTATCGCCAAAGGGCCAAGCGTGTTTCCCCCTTTCCTTATCCTCGTCAGTCGGATCACCGACAAGGTCCATGATAACAGATGTTGTGAGCCAAAACGAAGCGATCGAGAACCAACTCATGAAGGTCGAAAAAATGTTATAGATTAATTGGACATGGAAAAAGAACATGCGAATGATGCTGTGCGAGCTGGAGTACATGCGACCAAAGTGCATGAGCGAGTAGATACCAGCAGCGAAAGAGCCGTTCAGCCATCTTCGACGCTGAGAAATAAATTCTGCAGCTCCTTCCGGCACGTCTGTCTCTCCTTTTGACGAGCGAACGTATGTCAAATGCCACTTGGAACCCGCCTTAGCAACAAGCTCGAAACAAAGGATACGGTCCTCAGCCAAGAACATGTTCTTCTTGAAAATATTCATCCCATCAATACCCTTTTTCCCGAACCGAGAAGAAAGCGTGTGATCGCCGTGAAAGTACTGCTCCAACGGACGGCCCATGATGGCACGGAACCGGTAGGCCGAGAAAGCGCCGGGGAGCACACTGACATAACCAAACGCCGACTCCAACGGCTTGTCCAGAATGTTTGAAATCTTGTACTCAAAATTCTGTGCCGCAACAAGGGGGTTGAGGAGGTTTCGCCCCCCCTTACCCAACATGGCGTGGATCTCACCGCAGGCGCCACCGAGGCTATTGTCGTTGTAGAAGGCTTCCCAAAGAGCAAGGATACTCTTGGGACCAGGCTTAGTACCGGCGTCAATAAGCACGCAAACTTCCGGATTCAGAATCCTTCCGAACGCATTAAACAGCCATCGATGGGAGTTGATCTTTTTAGAATTCCGTTGCTTAAGACAGAACATTACCTGTACCGGTGGAAAAGCGGAGCTATCCGCATCGTCGGTAGGCCTGACAAGGTGCTGGTGAGAAGTCACCGACAGCTGGGTGGTGTATTCAAACTATCCATCAAAAAATAATATAATTAGCCGGAGAAACTCCCATTCAATCCAGAAAGAAATAATGTATATCCGAGCGAGAAAATTAAAAGTGTATTTTGCCCCCTTCTCAGCCCGTACCGGGCTGGAAGAATCGAAAACCCGGTAAGACACCGTAAAACAGACAACCCGGCCCATTCTCGGTTGGGTGAACACGGGAGGCTTGCATTACCGCACACACCATCGGATAACTCGCCGCCAATATGGTGTGACGACGACCCACACCCGTTCCCTCGCAAATAAACAAACGCCACGGAGATAAACAAAAACAAAAACAAACTTACGATATGAGCCGTGGTCTCTTTGCCATCAACATCCTTCTTCATAACACCATCCTGAAACACGCCCACAGTGGCCAATACATCGAGGGTGTTCTTGTCGCAGGGATCGATACCGTCGAAAACCAAGCAGACAACAATTTTCTGCCAAGCCGGCCCCCCCTTCCACCAGAACTCCGATTTTTTCAGGTTAACAATGTCACGGACATTTTGCATCACCCCGTGAAGAGTTCTTGCCGTGAGCACTTTGTCTTCGTTGTAGTAAGTGATGGCTATCAGTAGCTCTGTGTGTCGATTATACATCCGTGGTCTCAGATCGTATCCATTCTTGAGCGTATAGTCATCAGGATCACATGTTGCCGCAGTGTCTGTGTGCGGTACCCAAATTAGTAACTGTCTCGGAGCCAACTGCCATAAAGTCCCGTAGCAAAGGTCAAGTGAGGAATAGGAGAGAGAATGAAAAAAGCAAAAAAAAAAAAAGGAAAGGAAAGGAAAGGAAAGGAAAAAGAGAAAAAAAGTGAGGTGGGGGAAAACAAACATCTCATGTGAGTAAATTCATTAGCGGCGGCATCAGCATCCGTAGATTTGTATTTCGCCTGTATTGCGTTCTGCACAGCTGAGGGCACAGGATAGTCGATAGAGAGCACCTGCCCATGCTGCAACTTCACCTTCCTCGTAGCATATCTCCTGAGCCCCTGGGGAGCCTGTCGTCTCCTCCACTCATCCATAGAAACCACACTAGCGGGCCTAGCGGCGCCCGAGGCCGACAGGACTGTGAGCGAGGGAGTGGAAGGGTTTGGAGACTGCAGTTCAGAATAATAGGGCCCAGAAAGGTCCTTTCTGTGGCGGAATCCGTCGGGTGTAGATTCTCGCGAGGAAGATTCGTCAAACGGGCCAAGGAATGGACCTTCTTGCATTCCACCCGTCAACGGGACTCGTTCGTGATCCGCTATGTCGTCCTGAACTACTGGTGGATAGTCCTGAAGGTCGTGCCGTTCCGGTTGGAAGCCCCCTGGCGGAGGACCTTGATATGCCATTGTTTCGATGTGCAAGATGCGGTGACTCTTGGAGTGTGTTTGCTAAGGGTGTGCGTCGTCGAACCCTTTTCTTTCTATCTCTTAGCCTCTCCCGGTGAAGAACAGGCAAAATGTTATGGCTGAGGACCGGGCGATATATCAGTTAGGGCGAAGATTTTTAGCTCGGAGGGTCCAGTGTGTTGGTGTGGCCCGGTGCAAATTTTGGTAACGAGAGGGGGTGGGAAGAGGGGGAAGATAAGGGTTTGGGGGGTGCAGTAAATAAAAGTAAAGGTGTGGTTAGGGGTCTGCGAATTATTTTCGAACTGTTCCGGAGAGAGCAAGGCTCAGAAAGTTAACAAGGGAATGTGCGGAGATGATTACCGTACATTCAGTGAATACGGCTGAGCGAACGGGGATTGCGGAGCAGGATGAAGCGGAGGAGAGGGTTGAGGAGGGGAGGGGGGAAGGGAGAGGAGAATAATAGTTGAAAGGGCTTCGCAGTGTACGAGTACGGTACCAGTACTGTCCCGCACAATAGAAAGCAGAAGAGAAAAAAACAAAAGCTATCGGGACAAAACCACGCACCTATAGAATTCAACATGCGATAACACACGCAAAAAGCTGTGGGGGAAATATCACCACATTCATTATTCTATTGAGCCGAGCAAGTGGCAGCAAGCAGCAAAGCCCACCTAGACTAGCCTACCAGCGCCAGCTTGCCCTTCTTTTCCCTCGAATCCCTCCTCCTTCTCCTGTTGCTCCTTCCTCTTTCTATTTTTACCCAATGTCGGTGTGCAAGCAAGCAACACCAGAAAAGAAAAAAAAGATCCCCTCCAACCTGTCGAAAAACGTGAACCAATTCCCTGCAACAGATCCTTGCACCCGATGACGCGTGTCAACCGCTCACTTCCCTCTCTTCTCTCTCTCTCCCCTCCCATCTTAATCAGTGAACGGCTTCAGTGCTCCAAAATTTTATCACGGCTCAAGTCATTCACTGGAATAACATAATAATGTAGCCATATTCCCGCTCCCGCCTCGTGAGCCCATCACCCGCCATCAAATATTAGGGATTGGTCTCTTATGCGCGAGGGTGATTGATATAGTAGCTCGATAACGGTGTGGGCAATCCCCGCCGCCAAGAACTTTTCTCCGTTTCAGCCACGCCGATCGACCGGCGAGCCGAGCCTTTGAAGTGGACGTCAAGCACCGGTTAGCGAAACGATGGTAGAAGGAAAAATCTCCATTGCTCGAAAATACTCACCGTATCATATGTGCCCTCTCTGGACACACTTTCTCACGCTCAAATGGCGAAAGCTCCCCTTTGTTCCGGAAGCGAAAGTGATCCAACCAAGGCTTGAGCAACTAGTCTACACGTACTGTACTGTACTGTACACGGAGAAATTGTTGCTCAGCATGAAACGGGCTCCTCCTGTGTGCCCCCAAGTCGCTTTAATGCGGTTTAGTCCAATAGTTGCTATACCCTATGTATGATACCATACTGTACTAGTACATAGTACTTGTAGTGATGCAGATTAGGATAAGGCAACCCCACCCCTGACAATGGTACTTGTTGCAAAATTTTATGTAAAGCATCTCTGCGCTGCTGGCTGGCAAGACTCTCAAAATGATTGTCGGGTTGAGTTTCTTGAAGAGAGAAGGCACGCCGGTGCTCAACCCGATACCGGTATTCCATGACATGAAATGATATCCAACTATCCATCCAAAATGGAGTAAGCGAGAACGCGGAGAGGACTCAGCAAGTAGGGGAGGGCACGAGTAGAAATTAAAATCCAAGCAACAATTATGTGGTCCACAATGCTAACCGAACCACGAGCATCCTTCTCCTCCACTCCCCTTTTCCCTTCCATCCAGCTGCCGTATCATCGCAAACTCAAGGTACCTACCTCCGCCTATGAAACTTGCACTACACCAAGAACTGTAGTCTGCGGTACGGCATGCACTGCAAGCACTCGTAGATATTATCCGCATGCCAGACCCGGACTCATGCAAGTCCAACTCAAAATCTGCAGCGGACCACCACAACATCCGATTAAATCTCCCACATCTCCTATCTAAGGCTACTCCACTCGAGCACACGAAGTGCAATCGGGAGGAGAAAAAAGAGGGGGGGGACGCCATGCAATGTCCCGCTCGCCTGATTCGCACCTCCAAACTCAGCTTAATAAGCACTACAACCCAACATCGTAGGCCATACCGGGCCCGAAATGCAGTAATCTGGTGGTCAGTCTGATTGTCTGTCCAATAGTGCCGCTTTCCACCACCGACCATACAGTACCCAAGCTCTTTCATACCGGTATTATGCATATCATATGGGAGCATCATACTTATGATAGTCTACGCATAAGATCTGCACTAATCAGCCAAAAAAACGTGAAAATCATACCCGTTTCTCTTCCCTCCAATCCTCATCCCCCCCTCCTTTCCCATTTCTTACTCGAGTAGCGCAAGGGTACAGTATTGAAAAGTCTTGTTATTTGCAGCGCAAGCGGGTAAGAGAGAGATGGTAAGAAAGAAATATTACTACACACTGATATGTCAGAGCCCTAGTTTTTCCCGTGTCCGTGTGTGCGGTGGCCCAGAGCCTGTCATTCAGGTATATAAGCATGCTAATCGACAGCACTTGCTTACTCCGGGAACGCGTTGCACGTAGCAACGATCAAGCTTCGATCTAGCTGAAGTGTGAACGAATTCCCGCCTACGACTAGACTACACTCAGCACTCACCTTCACATTCACCCCCTCTGACAAAGGCCGTGACGGCCGTTGGTCGCACCAATGGCACGTTCAACCCAAAAGCGGACCACTCGCGAGGGTTCGCAAAATAGAGAAGCGTACAGTACCAGCACTCGAGTACACTGCCATCAAGAGGGGCGCTCCAACTGACTAATGCTCATACCCTTCGATCCTCCGATCCTTCCGTTCTTTCGTTCGCTTGTCAAATCAGCGATCGAAGGGGTAGGGGTTTACACGGGATCAGCGCGAATGGCTTCCCGATCCTTACTGAGACCCGAGCACAGTATATATACCGCCACTCATAAGATCTCTTCTCTTCTCCCTCCCACCTCCGCTTCGCTTCCCATCCATCCCCGCCCAATCACAAACCGAGTGACACCCCATGCCCACGATACCCTACCCTACGCGGTCAATCCCTACCAACTTGGATGTGATAATGATATCAGCTAAATATAGCGACACCCCAGTTCAACCCCCCAACTCGCCACGAACTCTGCCAATCACCTCCAACAGTAACCTGCTCATATCTGACGTAAACGCCCCCCGGCTTGGCGCGGATGCAGTGTGGTGAAAACCCTTTGCCACAGGACTAGGGGGAAACCGCTGCGGTTAGGTGTTGGGGGGGAGCCTTCTCCCTCCCTGATCGTTATGGCCCGTCAGGGTCTATAAATACGATACAGAGACACAGTACCGGCGGCGCCCGATCCAATATTTTATATTACCGGTATCCTTGTCTGCCGATCCGGCTTCAACAACAGGAAAGTTGCCAACGCAACTGGTCATAATGTACCCGTCGGCCATCTATCGCACAGTGCCCGAGTGCAGTACGAGTACCCGTCCCACGGTAGACTGCCGTACAAGTGCTCGCGCACGGTACTTTTGTGGTCGAGTTGCCCAGATACGGAAATCGATCAGTGCCCAATCATGTAAAAGGATACTGGGTATCTTTGCTCTCTGGTTTAACTGACAGACGACCAGGGCGACCAACCGTGCGCGACCTAGACCTGGCCGCGCTAACGGAATCTCCAAGCAATTGAACCATGCGCTAGGGACCTGTAATAGTTCTAGTCGGAAGATTCCTTCTGGAAAAGGGGGCGAAGGGAGTGGCAAAGAGGCGAGTCGTTTAGGATAGCCCCTCCGGAGGGCTTGAAAAAAGAAAAGAAAAATTCTACCAGACCTTACCAGAGGGGGCAACTGGAACGACATGGCACATGTACGAGTATCGTACTGTTACTGTAATACTTCAAATAATCGAACCAAGTACTCTAATAGTGCCATCTATATTTGGGCACAAGCCACCGTTCGCCGCCGATTGTGTGGTATGTTGCTAAAAGCGATGTAACCCCCCTGGCCACAGAGTGGCTTGCGTGCAAATATCGAATCCATTTGTGGTTCTAAACCCCAAAACAGTCTTTGTTGGACTACCTTCTGCCTATTAAAAGAATCCGGGTTGCGCGCTTCCCCTCCACAATTCCCCTCCGCCCATACCCTCGTCTCAGCAAAGCAGAGCTCTATCATATGATACCAAGATGGGGGAAAAAGAAAAGGAACCAACGTGAACGACCCGAGTTTACCGCGGGAACCCCTCAGGAGTTTCCACTAAATTATACAAAGCGGTAACCGAGGAGAACATTTTCGGGCAAGACAGTGATAGATAGATAGATAACCAGCAAAATTGTTCGCCCTCTCTGTGCGGAGACATCTCCTCAGGTATGGTACTCGCGCATTCGAAGTGGCCGGTAGCCGGGGACCTGTGTTAGGGGATCGGTATTTCACTTGCTCACGTACCATTTGGTGGACCTAGAGATCTCCTGCTACGAATCGCTCGCATGGAGCCAGGGGGGCCGGAGAAGGCCAATCTAAGCGCCGCGCAGAATGTGCAAACAAAAAAGGGCAAAAAAACTCCCGGTTGAGAGGCCCACACCGCCTCCGAAACCCCAACTTATTCTTTCCCAAATCCCGAAATGCCCGCCACGATGCATAGCTCAATTGAATGTTTCACGGAGAGGGACAGACAACTGGCGATGGATAATTTCCCTGGTTGCGTCGTGAAAGTGGGAAAAGACATCGTTTTTGGTGTGAAACTGTGCGGTACGGCCAATGGATAAATACGTCATGGAACTTTTTTTTACAACCTTTCAACGGGGGCGCGGCGGAAGCGGACGGATGATGAACAGGTATTTATTTTATTTTATTTTTGTTGGCCTGCTTTGACGGATCTCACGTTTTTGCCCGAAAAACGCTCTCCGCTTCGTCAATCCGCCGGCTTTCGTCGCGCCCGTTGGAGAAGAGTGTTCCGTGATCTATGACACGCGGTTGGGCTCTGAACCGTCTTGTGCAGTACAGTACAGTTACTTGTGGGCGTGCTGCGGGCGTGCGTTTCAGAGTTGGTGCGGGGCGGGGCGGGGCGGGTATGTACTGTACGGTGGTATCATGGGTGTCATATAAGTGGGTAGGTATATCCGATCGAGTACTGCACGGCTTTTGGGAAGTATCGTGTAATGGGTGGATGGATAATGATCGTGGGGGGTGGTTGGGTTTTATTTTGACTTGGCGCAACGGGTAGTCCCGGCCGGGGTCATCGGGAATCACTCGTGTTTGGTCTCACTCTGCGACAACTGGGGGAGTGTGAGTGGGTGAGCGGGGAAACAGCCTGAATGGAGGAGTAGGAGGAGGAGGAAGAGGAAGAGGAAGAGGAAGGAGGAAGAATGGCCGTTGCTTGAGATTTCTACTTGCGGGTATCGGAAAAACTGGCGGTACAAGTATCGTATTATAGCTAAGAATCGACTGGTCGGAGAGGGATAGGAAACATGAAGGGGGTTCCTGTAACGCCCGTGGAAGAAGTGCTGAGATTTTTTTCTGCGCTTGGTTGGATCACGGCTGAGGCTGTGGGGGGAGGTGTGGTTAGAACATGGTATTGATTGTATGGTGCAATCCAGGATCCTTTTCTTCTCTTGGGCGGAGGGGATGTATGGACTGTGCTTGTGTTTGTCCACTGCTGTATCCTGCTGCGATACTTTGTTTTATTCGCTGCAACTGGTATTCCCATACTCTAGACTTCCGCAAGAGCTTTGTGCGATCATGGATCACATGCAGCGGCGCATATTCACAGTACTACAGTATCATATCTCAAGAGCGCCAATAAGTGGAACCTGGCGCTACAGTAAGACGCTCAAAACACCCCCCTCTTGGATAGGGGAGCGAAAACACGGCAAAAAATTGACCTCTCAGCCCCAGCTTGTGACAAAAAAGATCGATCAGAGTATGATACCTTGCAACGACAATTCCAAAGTCTTGGCGGGAGTGCCGGTTTCAGTGCGCCGCAACTAAGGCAGTAGTGCAGATAGTTTTAGTCAGCGTAAAGCCACAGATCTATGCCACAAGTGGCTACGGGGCTAAACAGAAGATGGGCTTCTCGGGACCCGCTTTTTCTTTTTGGCGATGATGGGGATGTAGAGGTAATTAAATGTGATTTGATCAATAGACTCTCTTTTATTCACGGTAGCGGAAAAAGTGCTGTACCACACCTCTAGCAGAATGGGAAATAGTAAGCAATGGTTCTAGCTTAACTTATACTGATAACGATCATCCCTCCCCCCATAGTGCTGGAACCTGCTGTGCTCAGCGTTTCAAGTGCTCATATGGTCCTGTGAGGGGCACTGGGAGGGAGGGAGGGAGAGAGGTGCCCCGCTCTCATTTCTGGCTGTGGGGTATCATAGAACTGTGAACACTCATGAAGGGGGGAGAAAAGGAGAAAAACTCCGCAACAAAATGTGTCTTTCAATCCATTGAGTCAATAGGCGTGTGGCATTGGGGAAGGCAATATCAGTGACTTATCATAAAGTATGTATTTTAAACTTCCGCAAAAGATCAAAAACCAGAGGAAAGATCCTCCGTTCGTGTGGGCAAATATTCTGATCCGGCCTGAAATAGACGATATACCGGTTCTGCCCCCCCCCCCCCAAACAATGTATCACAGAAGTAAAAAAGGCCTATCAGTGGAGTATGACCGCATTTCAACACTCCCGATAAACAGTAAAATAAGAGCAAGATAGAAGAGAAGAGTTCCTGCAGTGTAACAATGCACCAGATATCATTTCTTCTCCAACGGGCAATCACCGACAAAGCTATTCCTTTAACGCAACCACCACAAAGCAAGAAGGACTGTAGTGAACAAGTACCGAAATAACTTAAGTTGGATGCACGATCCGAGTAAGGGTACGACTCGGGCACACGCCACCGTTCGAACGGAACGCGGAAGGTAAGCATGTAGCATGGACTGAACTAGGATAAATAACAAACTCTGGTAGCTGAGGAAGGCTGCCAGTTTTCTGCTCTGATACTTAAAGTATGTGTCTGTTCTGCTGCTGGTGCTGGCTCAGTGGGGATCATGGGAACAAGGTTGTTCCGGCGGTTCGGGGGGGAGGGGGTTCTGCTATTTTGCTTTACCAGGTAGAGTATTTGAGCAATGGGGTCGTCGCTAGAGTCTTTCGAAATTGACTGTTCTGACAGAATTGAGAGCCGGGCCAGTGTATGATACGAGAAATGGACGGATGTGAGGCCACAGAATATACAAGGGAAAAAACTGGGATACGGACCGAAGAAACACAAAAAAGCATACGAAAAATTACAGAATCAAGTGGCCCCGAAGTACTAATGGAGATAGCGCGCAAGGGGAAAGTGTAAGGGAAATAGAGGCCAGTCTGTAACAATTGCGTTTAGCGCCCGGAGCACTCATCGGAATATCGTGGTCCCTCAGGGATATGTTGAGGGGATCCACTGAGCCACCTTCAAGAGTATGATATGATATGTGATTGTGGCTTCAGGTTATCATCACTCAGTGAGTCGGGGGTAGTTCCCCGCACGAGAGTGTTACCTAAAAAGATGGCAATTGGGGAGTGGGTCCTCGGCTCATAAACCTTGGAGCTTTGGAATTACTACTGAGCTATTAGGGGGTGCCTTCACTGTGCCCTCCTGCCAGTTCCGAGCCCCCACCGATACTGGTGTTTGGCCGCCGTTATAAGATGAATCGGGATTGACTTATGGTCCAAGAGTAGCTCCACTATGCCCTCCTGCACATTCCTAGCCGCCCCCGACAGTGGCGCTCTGGAGCACTCATCGGATGAGCCGGGATTGACTTTCTTGGGTCGAAGGGGGGTAGCTTCGATATGCTCGGTTGCTGTGCTTGGGTGTATTAACGCTGCGAAAAGTGGTTGAACAAGACAGAAGACGAGATGTTATTCAATTGTTTCCTCGAGGGAAAAAAAAGGAAATGTAGAGAAAAACAAGATAGGAGAAAGAGAGAAATATGAGGTGCAGAATTGGGAAGCAAACATGAAGAAATCATTGGAATCCAAGATTACGCAAGGTGGCACAGAAGTGTTCCGGAGAAAAGCAACTTCGGGTCCACATTCTACAGTAACAGCCAGACTACACTGCGGCAACACTGCTTTCCCAATAGTGCTGGCTAAAGGGGTGGGTCACGTGATAGTGTGTTTCACTGTTTTTTTTATTTTTTTATTTTTTTTATACCACATATCGTACTTGTACAAGTTTGGTGACAAAAGTCATCGATAATAGCCTCTTTTACACCCAAAATGCTGTTTTTCACTGCCCTATAATTCAACCACCTGTGGTGGAAGTGGTTCAATTCTTCCTGAAATAATGATTTTAAGTGTTCTGATTCTGAGATTTAAATTTTGAAGCATATGGTTCAATATTGCGTGAACTGCAGTGATGTGGAACTGGTGATTTTGGGAGCAAGTATCTTCTTGTATGAGAGCCCATACAAATTCTAGCGGTTAGGTTAGATTTTAGAATAGGCCACACCAAGAACTGAGGGCTGCTCACAGAACAAATAACTTTGTCACAGAAATATGAATTTCAGAGTTCCTAGGTTGTCAGCTATCTATTGGTATATTTTTTGTACAGTACCCTGAATTTGGACAATTTTGGTGTGTTTTGGCGGTACTTGCACCCGCCGACGATGACTTTTGTCCAAGAATTATACCAATTGAACTATTTTTTTTCCTTTTTTTCCTTTCTTTCTACTCTGATACGATACGAGTATAGTACTCGAGTATACTCGAGTAGACGTGGACCAGGATAGCCAGGGATTAGGGAGGTACGATACCATAGTTTTCTAGGTATGATATGATAATTATGATACTGTACGCAAGCTCTTGGCAACTTTGAAGGTAGGGCTGAGCTCTAGGGTTTCGCGACCCGATGACTTGTCCTACCTTTTCGCTGTCAACAACCTTTTGGGAAGATAACCGATGGGGGATTTAAAGATGGGTGTGAAATGAAAAGGGCAGATTGAGCGAGGATAACTTTATGACAGTTAGAAAAGGACCGGGTAGTGCAATTTCCTGTTTTCTCGGTATTCCCATAAGTTTGTTTTCGACCCCTCGTTCGTTCGTACTGTGCAGTACTGGACTAGGTTACCGTAAAAGCTGGAGTAGTTGGGAATGGCATGGCGCTAAGGGCGTCCAGAATCCCCCCCCCCCTATGGATTAAAGGGAGAAAAGGCAATGGAAAGACTCTCCTTTAGCCCAGTTGAGATGAGTAAAAGGGAAAAGTATTTCGGGCCTTGCGGTACTTGGACGGGGGACTCTAACGTCCTAGAGAGATTCTCAAATGCACCAGTTCAACGCTCAAAGACCTTGCGAAGGATTGGGTCTAGGAAATCCCTCTCCATACCTGTTAAAGGTGGTTGAACGAGGAAAAAATAAAAGTTTTCACTCACTCAATGTGGTACTGACACACTTGTCTACTGTACTGAACGTAGCTTACGTAATCTGAGCTTATGAACGGGCATGGAGGCCCTCTAATCTCCGTTCCTTGGGTCAAAAGTGAAGTATAAGAGTGAGGAAGGTTCTCTTTCGTCCGTTTCCGTTCTTCCGTTCTCAGGATTCTCACATTTTTGACGCAGAAGGTGGAGGTGTTCGTACGAAATTTTAGCGATTGGGGGGGGGGGTCTTTTCGGTGATCTTGCTGAGAAATCTCTGAGGCTCAGGGCAAAAGTTATGATACTACGGCACTCCTTCGTGGCGCCGCCGGATGGCAACGGCGGGAGGTCGAGTGCTTGAAAAACACTCGAAGGGGCTGCGACTCTTGTTAGCGCCTGGCGGCTGTTCTTCAGTTTGGCGGTTCTTACTTAATCCTGAACTACAGCTCTGCCTGACTGCTGCTTCATCCCGTTTTTTTAATCACACCCGACTCGTCGGATACCGGTTCGGTGGTTCCAGGATAATAAATCAGGTTGAGAGATCGCGGACTTTCGACCCAACTTTGGAATCCACTGCTACAAGTCACCTTCACAATAAAGTCGGGAGAGAAGGTGGTTGACGGGCGGGTACCGTATGCTACGAGCCAGGTGAAAGGGCAGAGTGATGTCAACACTATTGCACTGTAAGCGAGTTTTCGACCAAACCATAGTCGGTAGCCACGCAAAACCTTAACGCCAAACGGCCCCTAACTTAATTGCTATATTGGTCGCTAGGAGGGATGGCGGCTTGAATCGTTTTTTTTTTTGCAAATCATCATCTTTTGCAAGTACGGGTGCCACAAGAATACTGTTTAGGGGGTTATACACGCATTGGGAAGGACCTACATCCTCCAGGGTAGGCCAGTACGTGTCCTAGGATGTTCTCCTTTAACTCTGCTCAGTTTATTTATTCCCTACAAGGAGGTAGCATAATTCTTGAATCGTGTAGGAGAGGGGCCGGCAAGCCGCCAGTCCGGCACGGTCTTTTCGGGAGTTGGTCTAGATAGATTATGTACGCTGTCCGGCATCTGGAGCTCATCTAAGAGCGCCTGGCTGAACTACAAATATCTAAAGCTTCCGAGTGATCGGCCATGATTGATCTTATTTCGGTCCCCAATGGATGTGTATACATCGACAGGGATAGAAAGGAACACTGGAATATGCTCCAGCAATGTCAGTTATTGCGGGCTGTCTATTCGGCAACTTGAGATCTCCAAGTTTATTGTTAGACATGCAAAACCTGCCACAGAATAATTTGACCTGTAGGAAATATTGAAGCCCATTATGAATGTATCGTAGTTAGTTGAGCACTGAGAGGGATGGGAATCTAATCTAATCTTCTTTGCAAAAATCTGGCCTTATTATGGTAGCAGTGTCTGAGTCTGCCAACAACTGGCTCTAACTGCTTCAGGGACTATATAAAGGGATGTGAATTCTCCTTCCATTGCTTCCATAGCCATGCTTACTAAAAAAAATAAAAATATCATACCTAAAATACAGACAACATTATAGAATTACAGCAGCCCACCTTTATCAATGAAGCTTGAGATCTACTGAATGTAGCAAACGAAATCAAATTGCTGCTTAATATTTTAGTAATATACGACTAAGGAGTGCTCATCATTGAACAGTTGCAGAGAATTTAAGCAGATAATGTGCAAGCACACCACAATCACCAACGTTGCCAGTGGATAGATAAACAGCTTGTTCGAACTACTAAGCAGCAGCTTTAGAGTCAGAATCAGCAAATTCTGCATGATATTCAACTGCTTTGAGCTGAGTTGAACAAACTTCAAGACTCTCAACTAATGGAGGTTTAACTCAAGAATATCAAAAGCTGTATTCAAACCTTCAATCACTACTATAATTTATAAGATGTTTTCCACCAATATTGCTCAAAGGCTTTTCTATCTTTAACTACTTTACAGGTTGCTTCTACATTTATCTAATTAGACTTTGAGTAAATTGTATGAGATTAGATATTCAAGTATTCTTGATAGAATACTCCAGGGACCAAGTCAGAGCTCCACAGCTGCCCTGATAAGGTACACCATTTAAGAAATGTTTTATTTAATCTCTGTTTCTAGAAATCTGTTAACATATAATATACCCAGGTTGCTACTGTAAAGGTTTGAATAAACACCTCAGCTTACAACTGGCAGTCTAGCACAGCCTACACTTCCCATAGAATTATTAAGAAAGAAATTTGCAGATTATCTTAGACTCTCTATTGTTTGATAAGGCATATTTCGTACAGGTGGTCAATTGAGCCACCTAAAATAAAGAAAAATAAAAAATAAAAAACAAACAAGTGCTACCTGTTAGCGATTGATCTTTCTGAACTAGTATGACAGGTAGACAAAAATAGTAAAAGTAGTTTCTACTAATCTGATGGGCCACAATTACCTGTAGTGCTGTGGATACCGCTCAATAACGAATTCAAATGAAATCTTGAGATCTCAACCCCCCGTTCGCATACAAATTTACTCTACTAAAATATATATAAAAAAAAGGACAAAAGACTCAACATTGAACGCAATAATGTCCAATCCCCTATGCATAGGAAAAGCTTATAAGAATATCCACAATGAAAAATATAGAGAAAAAAAAAGGTAGGCTTGTCTATGCGCAGGACAGGGTTCTGAGCGCTGCAGATGCCCGGCTGAAGTACACCTCTGAGCGTGCAAGCATTGGTATGCGTAATTGTGACACCCAAAAGAGAACTTATTCCTTTAGCAATCTGGTCTAAAAGCTTCGAATAAAGTATTTCGATCATTGTATCGCACTGAGCTGTTACTATATGTAGTAGGGTACGGGCACCTTTTTTCTTCTTTGAATTCCCGGTTAGTTTACCGGGAAAGGTTTGTGATTGGTAACTTAGCGCTCGAGCTCGCTTTATGTACTGTACAGGATGATAATGCATGATTCTCACAAATCCCCGAGCCCTAGGATCTCTTTTATGTAGCTTCAACTATGCCCTCGGCGAGACCGCTAGCTAGATGAGAAACGCAGAACTCGCTCGATGTAGAGATTCTTGGGGGGGCCAAACTATCCTCCAGCTAGGGAGACTAAAATCGATGCCTCTAATAATAATGGGGGGTTGTTGAAACCCATTGCTAATTAGGCAAAGCGTATGGGACTGCACCTAGGGCACCGTGGTGTCTCGGAAAATGGCGGAAAAAGGTATGCCCGGTTGCCGGGGCAGTGCGGGGTCATAGCTCCTGTGGGATGGGTCCGTGGACCCCCCATTCACATATACCACACCTCATTCCCCTTCCGTCTCGCGATCACCATACTTCCTTCACCTCGCGTTCCTATACTTCCTACTGCTCGCGTTCTTTTTACCCACCACCCCCCCTTGGCGGACCTCTATGCGCCCTCATTGCCACATTGGAACATGTCGGCGGCAACGATCTCCCATGGTAAGGGCAGCGGCCACTTTCCCAGGACCTCCGAAAGTGGAACTACAGACCGATAAGCAGCATATCTATGGGGTGTGATTTCCTTTGGCGTTCTTCTTGGGTTCTTTTAGTTTCTTTTCCTGTTTAATCTAGATATCTCAATGTATTCACTCTGCTTTGGAGAATTGGTTAGTGTATTGAGCAAATTCTGGAAAATCCAAGAATATGTATGATACATATACTTTATTGGTCAGTAGATAACTGTCTCACCCTCACCGTTCTCCTCCCACTCCAAAACCCTCGGCGCGTTCTCCCCCCTCTCCCCCCTCCTCATCTGTACCCAATCCCCCAACCTCTTCCACAAAGCCCTCTTAAACTCTGGCCCATAAGACGCCACCAACCCACTGGTACTCGGCACCACAAAGACCCTACAGCCCCTCCACCTCCCCTCCCCCACCTCCACCCCAAACCTAACCCCTTCCTGCCAGCCCCAGTCAAACTCCCCCTTCCTAATCCCCCTCCCATTCCGCACCTTAAAAACCGCCTCCCAGGCCACCTTCCCGACAAAACACACCGCCTCAGGCTTGTACCTCCGCACCTTCTCCTCCAGCACCGCAACACCAGCCAGCATCTCCTCTTTGGAAAGCTCCGCAACACCCTTAGTAGGCCGGTTGACGAGATTGGCCAGGCCAAGGGAGTACAAATCTGGCAATCTTCCATCCATTTGTGGGGGGAGGCGGCGGTCCGGGGTGCAGCCTGAGGAGTGCATCAGCGGCCAGAAGAGATTCGTGGGGTTCGCGAATGAGTGGCCGATGCGCGCGGTCGTTAAGCCCGGGTTGATGCCGGTGAAGGCGCAGATCAGGTTTTCTTCGAGGGTGTCGGGTAGCAGGGGCAGGTGAGCGTATGCGCTTGGGGGTACATAGCCAGTGTTCGTTCTGCGTTTCTTCTTGGGCCTTGTCGGTGGTGGGGATGGCCCGGCGGGGAGTCTCGATTCCATTCTCACGGGGGAGGGCTTCTTCGGGCGGGGGTTTCGAGACGTGGGGGGTGGATTCCCAGGGAGTGTTGGCCGAGAGGCGATTGCAAGGGCACCTATCGGAGCCCTACTATAACTCGAACTCGCAAAAGCGAATCCCGATAAAAGGCCGCCAAAGGATGGATAGAGCTCTTCTTCCTCATCTAAGTCCTCATCCTCCACTTCTTCCTCTTCGCTTTCCTCAACAACCTCCTCATCTTTAACCTTGTCCGCATATTTCCGCTTACTCATTTCCGCCTGCCCATTCCTGCCTTCGCCTTGACCAATGCTTGAAGTGCTCAAGTTAGACATTTATGCGGGGACAGGGCAAGTTGAGGTGGCCGGTGGCCTCGAGGTGAATGATAGCGTATGAGGGCTTGGGATTGCTCGTCGACAGCCGTGTCCGGTTATCTGCGCTACTTCGATACGATACCGGTACTAGTATACCGGTATAATCTTTGGCAATCAAGTATGGTAAATTCACTCGAGTAATATAGTATTACTTAATGTAGGTACTGTACCAGCGTGGTAGGTTCCCTCGTCACTTCCCCATTGGATAGACCCGGGTGTCGAATCGCAATTGTGACCCCCTGGTATTCGAGTAGGGTGATTAATAGGGTGACGGAAAATCGACAAGTCGAATATGTCATGTGACTAGAAGGTCACGGGGGAAGCAAAAGAAATGGAGCTAAACTCAATTTAGATGGGAGGTATGCGTTGTCGACTCTGGAGTTGTCTGCGAGTGGTTGTCATCTTCAGGTAAATTTTCTCGTGTGTTAAGGTGAGAAAAGAAGTCACGCCTATTGCAACAAACTGTGCGCCAAGACATTAACCTAAATAGGAAACTCTGTAGGGTCAAATGCCCTATCGGGTAGTCTACAACGACCAAGCCCTGATAGCAAGAGCCTGGTCACCGCTTGGAAGGAGGTCAAATTTAATTCAAGCCAAATGAGGCTTTTTTTTTTGGATACGACGGTTCGGTTCCTTTTTGGGACTGTCTACTGTGAAAAATGATTGATGGTCAAACCAATAACGGTCACTTTGTATGAGGCAACTGAACGCAACCCTTACATCCAAACAGAGCCTTAGCATACTCACTCGTCTTTGCCAAGAATACCTTCGCCGGCCGATATTTTGCTGGAGTCCTCACCAAATATTCGCCTCACGGAGGTATTCTTGGCAAAGACGAGTGAGTATAGTAAGTTAGGAAGACTCGGGGAGCTGCACATTGGCGAGTGTCATTGCCGGATCATTGCGGGATTCATGGTTTGTCGGCCGAACCGGCGAACACTGTGGACTTGAAATTGGCTAACTAGTACTATACTCGAGTACAAGTATGATGCCGGGATATTTTAGCTCCGGGATAGTGGGAATGTGGCTCAGCACTCTGCTACAATCGAACTGTCACCCGTGTTAACCTAACGAATTCGTTTCGTCCGCAGCGAATCGAACCGAGGGAGTTACATACTGCTGTTGAACAGAATTAAATGGAGGGTAGAAAACTTGAACTCATTTCACCCTGCATGTGTCCTACCCCCCGCAATACTATCCACTACCCTCCCTGCATCGGCCCCCAAGCACTGCTACTGTGCCCGTAGGTTTTTGGGTTGATTCCCGGGCCTGCTCGGCGCGCCTGGATTTTGATGGTTGCTCCTCATTGACGGAAGTAATGCTCATCAAGTGAGTTGCTGGATTTTTAGTACGACGGGATACAAGGTACCCTTTCGTGAACCACGCATACTCTGGCGGTATCTGTCCAATGGAGAATTTAACGCCTGGCCCTTATACCACCATTATTCCCTGGATTCAAGGCCTGCCCAGGGGCGTCGTTCACTACAAGTATCTCCCGTGGGGGACCTTGGCGATTCCCATACCTAGGATGATGATAGCAGATCTTTTTCTCACCCTTATTGAAGGCTGGACACTGGAGGGTCGCAGCCCATTCTGAAAGCTGCAGGAGTCTGTGGATCGTTCGGGAGTATGATGTATTATTCTAGAGTTCCAGTGATTTACGCAGAGTATTCTCCAGACCCCTCTGTCTTATTATCACGGGAGTCTGAAGAGATGGGCAACATGTGTGGAGACATAGAGATATGTGTTGCGATCTGTGGAGGGATCGGGGTGCTGTTATGATGGTTTATTTATACAACAGCTCGTGCGGCTAGTCTGGTTTGAGAAAGAGTTGGTGAGGAGAGAACAAAGTTGTTTCCTATACCCTCCCTATCTCTTGTACATAGCCCACAAGTTCCCAGAAAATCCTCCCATTTTACCGCCAACTGCTGCGCAATCAATCTCCCACCTTATTCTACCTTAAGAGCTCTCCAATTCCAAGTCGGGTAGGCATTCGGCGGAAATAGGAAACAATGATACGTTACAATGCTTGTATCTTAGTTTAACCTGGGGTTGGGGTGTGGTGGCGGTCACAATCCGTCACGCTGGCTTGAGGTTTCTGGGGTAGGTGGTAGTCTTGATAGAAGACTGCCGGTATGATATTAGAGCCCGGAGGGAAAAAATCATAATATAACTCTGGCTAACCAATTGGGTAGATTAAGAGTGTATGAAAGAGAGTTGAATTTCCAGGGAGTGATAACCCAAGACCGCTAAAGCCATGGGAGGAGTATTTCGCATACAGCCTATTTATCTATAGGGTTTCCCGATTCATTATGCCCGGATTTTCGTTCCCATGGTGACAGCAATGATCCTACCCGTAAAAATTCCCGAAGCTGCAAATTTAAGCGAGAAAAATTGGTTGGGTTTATTGGGTAGCCTCGGCCAACCCAACAACGCCCCGACCCACAGGGAGACTTGGTTTTTCTGTGAGTTGTCGGGCATCCATTGGGTCGTAGAGCGCGAGATGCTATCTTTCCGCCAAGGATGGAGACTTTCACAAGTTCTACAGCACCGAGTGATCTATCATGTTGGAGATATTCACAGAGTATGATACGATATTAATAATATCATACTGTAATATGATTTCAAAATATAGGATCTAGTCATCTGATAAGCAAAGCAAAATTTTGATCAAAGTATTCTCAAATTTTGAAATAATATTGCACAAGAAACCTTGAAGGATGCTCAGACCACCACTCTATCATCAATCATGTCCATCTACTTCCATCTTCTCAACTGTCCTTTTTATTTTTGAGATCTCTGTGAGTGATAATTTGAGTAAAAGAAAGCAGGGATTGAAATTGCATAGTCTGTATGACACTGTAAAGTTGAGGAAGTGGACACGAATGAGTGATCTGTGTAAGCCCCTTCAGGTTAAGATTCTAACAATTTACCCTAAAACCCGGATGAAATTATTCTACCACACCAGCTTCTGCTATCGCGATATACAGAATTCTGGTATTCACATTTTCACCCTTTAATTACCTCATCTTATTTGGTGTTTGTGTCATTGGAATAGATATCTTGCCGTTCCAATAGTAACCTTGGAGCCCTCTCATCCCTGTCCTCTGCGGCGCACAAGAGTTATTCTGGGCTAGATTAGGTGTGTAGATGTGCTGTGTGGTCCATAGTTTGTTCAAAGCTTGTTAAATGTAGGGGTATGGGGGAGCGGTGCTGGAGGCTTCATAGGCAGCTGGCTGATAGAAATACAGCCCACCCATTCCCCTATGAATAAACGCCAGCACATTGATTTCTTGGATAGGACCTCACGATTACTATCTACATTGGCCGTAGACGGAAAAACCACCAAATTTAAAAGTACGGAAAGACAGAGTTAAGCCATTGTGGGATTTGCGGGTGCGGAGGGGGGCATATAAAATGGGCTAAGAGCTGGGGATGTGAGGTCAATGTGTTTCTGGGGATGTTGCGTCTGGCCAAGACGTCCCGCGGAGGGCCCCACTTGTTGCTATGTCTAAACGGTATGCACTATACGGGTGTTACTCGATTATCATATTTAGCAAGGTGGGAAGCTAGATTTTTTAGTTTACATCTCAGTGTGATGTAAGGAAAGTCGGCAATACTAGTGTTTTTTTTTTAGTGGTAAAAGAGAAGAAGAGATATGCATTCATTGAAGGCTAACTATGATACAAGTGGTAATAATGGAGGCTTATGCAGGTCTCCGATTCCTCCATCCCTCCAACACGCTCTACCTCAATTACCCCTCATCCTCGCGCCCCCACCTCATCAACATGCTGCCCGCGGTAGGCCAATCTTACCCACCGCACTTGGCTTTGCACTCCGCTAGTTCCCTCTCCATTATGACTATATAAACACAAAACGTTTATATTTGAATCCTGAAGGCCCTGGGTGTAATGGAGTTCGGGCAGACGGGATCCGGACTTACGACGGAGTCTGGACTGATGACTGGGTCCAGACTGACAACGTGGTCTGGATTGACGACGGGCTCTCGATTGGCGGGGTCTAGACAGACGACAGAGGGGCAGACAATTTCCGAAAAGGTGATTTTCGGGCAGTAGACGTTGGGGCCAGTGTCCCCAACCTTCCAGTCCGTCCGTCTTTCAGCCCGGACGGGACTGACGGTGGTGCCTGGGAGGATGCCCGGGACGGACGGGCATCTTGGCGTCCGTCTAGACCACTGCTCGGGACGGACTGTCGGGCCCTGCAGGTGTTTCAAGCTGGGGAATAGGCAAGATGCCTACTACAGGTGACCGCCGGTGACGGTCGGGCCCTGCAGATGACTGTCGGAAGATCCCATTTATACTGAGACTGCAGGGCCCGGGCGTCAACCCCTAGGACCGCCGTCTTTACGGAAGTCGGACGCCATGCCCTGCCGTCCTTACCCACCATGCCCGGGACGGTTGGGAACACTGGTTGGGGCAGACAACTTGGTTGGATATCGTGAGGGGGCAGGACGAGCCTGATGGGCAGGATGGGCAGGCGGGGAATGAGGGGCAGGAGGGGCAGGCAGGGAAGGAGGGGAAGGAAGGGCAGGAGGGCCAAGTAAGGTTCGTGGGGAGAGGACCTTGGAAGGTTATGGTGTGCTGGGTGATATTGGGATAAAAAGAGTTGGCGGAGAAGGAAATATTTTCGCCGGTAAAGTCCCCGTTCAGAATGGTCCCGTTTGAGAGTAAAGGCCCGAGGCAAGTAAAGGAGGGCTCCTGGGTGGGCCATGCACGGTTGGTTAGGGCATCCAGGATGGCCCCCACAATTCCCGCAATCATGATTGATGCGGTGGGTCCATACTTGGTCAAAAATGCTAAAGAATATGAAATGACCAAGTTAGCGGTCTATGTTCGGAACTTCTAAATAATTTAGACTAACCTCCGATTCTCTTCCAGACTGTCTTCCCACCTTCCTCCTCAGGAGCCGATGCCTCTTCCCCTACGTCTTGTGCATCACCCGAAGCCTGTGCATCACCCGAAACCTGTGCATTACCCGCAGCGTGAGCCCCACCCGGAGCCTGAGCCCCACCCGCGGCATGTGCATCACACGAAACCTGTGCATTACCCCCAGCTGGTGCCCCACCCGGAGCCTGAGCCCCACCCGCGGCAGGTATATCACCCGAAACCTGTGCATTACCCGCAGCGTGAGCCCCGCCCGCGGCATGTGCATTGCCCCCAGCTTGTGCCCCACCCGGGGCATGCGCCTGTTCCTCTTCCACGAGGGGAGGTGGTGTCTGATTTTCTTGCTGATTCAGACGTGCCCTCATTGTTTCTATATTAGATGAACAAAGAACAGATAGATGGGCGAGGAAGCACTAGGATGGATTGTGATAAAATAAAAACGTGTGTGGAAGGTTATCGGTTCCGGTATTGTGGTGTGGTAGTGGTGATGGAGGGAGGGGAGTTTGAAGGAGGGGAAGAAACTGAAAGGGCAGGGTAGGGTGGCGTAGTGTGGTGTGAAAAGGAGAGTGGAGGGAGGGGAGGAGGGAGGAGGGATGAGGAACTGTTAGGGTCAAAGAGGGAATGAGGGACGGAGCGTGACTGACAGGGATAAGCTCGGGAGCAACGGGTGAGGAAATGAAAGAGGTGTTGTGGTTATTGGCAATGTGCCAGGAAGAGGAGGGAAGAGGGAGAGAGGGAGAAGGAGGCAGAGAGAGACAGGAAGAGAGAGAGAGCGCAACCATGCAACCAGGCGGACAAGGCTACTCGCGTTACTACCTCCAGTCCAATAAACTCCTACAAATCAGTCAACCAAAAAAATCTTCAATCCAACCAGCGTTCCCGCTCTCTCTCTCTCTCTCTCCCTCACACTCACACACTCACACTCATTCTCACACACACACTCTCTCACACACACTCTCTCGCATTCTCACACACACTCTCACTCAGACCTCCTGCCCAAAAGCCCTTTCCCACCAGCCCGTCCTCAATGTAGCTGGAACCAATAGGGCTGAAAACCCACAAGGCGACACACAAGCAAACACGGGGCGTTAAACGACAGTGATTACACTAGGGCACAATACTCGAGTATGATACAGTACAGGAAAGACACAGAAAAAGTGATTTTTTACAGCGGGTGTAAAAATGATGGAAAGGATACAACGTAATTTTTTCCTACTTTGATCACGATCGAACCGGGTGGGAATCCCTTGCTTCCATCGACACGAGAAATAAAATGATTTCTTCTTTCCTCGAATTCTTCATTGTGAGTTCCGGCTGTGCTCACTTGGCTTCCTCCCACCTTTCCCTCCTACTCACTACCGCCACCGCCACAACTCCCAACCATGCAGTAGCAAACGGGGGAGTGCGGCAGGGTACAGAGATCAAAGGGAGAACATGGAAGAGCACCAATACCACGGACTAACCCCCCCCCCACACACTTCAATGCCCCTCTGCTAACTAACCAGCAAACATAATTACAACCATACTCCCGACCCAATAGCACAAAAAATACGAGCACCAACCCCACTAATAAGCGAAACATGGCATAGGAAGATAGCAGGCAGAAGAGAACGGGGAGGCAAAGGGAGGGAGGGAAGGGGGAAATCTGCCCGAGAAAGATAGTGATATCTTCACACCTAGTCCCAACCCCGGTCTAGTATCCAATGTAAAAAATAAAAGAGAAAAACGCGACCCTAGGCAAAACGAATAAGAAATAAAAAAGGTCACCCTCTATTCCTCCAACTTCCCTCCCGACCCCCTCATAATGCAAACCCTCCCCATAGAACACCTTAGAGTTTATGGAAGAAAAAACTAAAGGGCGAGTAGAATAAAACTTGGTTCTTCTCCGGATATCTCCTGGTGCTGTTTCAATGGGTGGTGGCAGTTGCGAAGGAGTTCCCGAGCTCTGAGGAGATGAAGAGATAATGGATAGTTTAATTACTGTGAGGATCCAAGCGGAATTCTTGCGAAGAGGTTAGGGTGAATGGGAGAAAGGAGGCGATGGTTGCTCTCTCCCTCCATGTTGGCGAGTCCCTCGCCCCGTTAAACATCCACTCTTCAGCTCAATATAAAGCCTCCGCCACTATCACGACACGAAGTCTCTATGACTCTCAACAGAACCTTCAGCTAATACATCATTAGGCTCTATAGTATGATTGCACTTGTCTGCAAGTACTAGCTGAGAAAAAAAAAAGTCTGGATTGTTCTTAAAGTTGAGTAAACTGCAGGGGTATGGCGACCGTTGTGATTCTCCTGAACCTCAACCATTTTTTCCTCTATTTATGATGCATTTGGAGCTCTAGTTTGTGTATTTCTCTTTATTTATGAATTCGAAGTTCTAGGTTGTTTACTGTGAAGTTCAGAGTGGAATGATATTCGGCTTTGTGTGGTATTGTGGGTGTTGCTACATTGGAGACTTTGTTTTTTTGGCCAGCAGTGAATCACGCATCAAAATCATTGGCAAGTTCAAATAGAAAATCACGTGATTTACTTAGTGCAAGACGACATGAGTACTGTAAAATAAACTCTTGCCGTTCGCTATCTCCGCCAAGTTGCTAATCTCTCAATTCTGGTTAAATAGGCTCTTGGGTTCGGTATAAAATTTAATACATCTTATCCCAGCAATACTTATCGGGTGTTAGCTAGCGAAACAAAAGCAACCTGTAACGAAACAATACCATTTCCCCAACGCAAGCCAGTAAGTTGACAGGCCATTCCGGAAACTGTATCTCCCAGAAACCCAAGGAAGAGAGTCATGAAAACCAACTATTGAGTGCATAACATAAAATTGTTTTCTGCATCGAGCAGCTGTATGCATAGCCTATCCATACCCATCGCTGTTCTACCGCGGACGGGGTGGCTCTCTACTAACCGCTCTCTTTCGCTATTCCACCTGTATGTAACGTCTCTAGTGACAGACGGTAAATGCCTCGCCTCCCTTCCACTAACCACCCTCCCACCAACCACCCTCCCACAGCCACTTGTATTTTTTTTATTTTCTCTTCCACTGCCCCTCACTTTCCTTCATGCCTAACCCCCCCAGCTACGATAGCCACCCATCCATCCCTGGCCAGGATCCCCAGTATCATTGCATGCAAATCATGTTGGATAAGAGCGGGGTCTTCCTTCTCTCTTCCCTACTTCAAACTCTAGCGCCTCTGAATAATTGACCTCGATCCATTCGCGATGTTACCCTAAATTTTACGATTAAAGCACGGGCATACTAAGCATTCACCTTTCTTCTCAGCTTAGGGTGAGACAAAGAGTGATTGCTTCCAGAGACATACAGCCGTTGGCGAGGGAGACGGCGGTGATAATGGTGACAACGGGAGTGACGATAATTTTGTCGAGTCTTCGTCTGTGGTGTCTTGTGAGGATTAGGAGAGTGAAAATAACCCATTACTTCCAATGTTCTCCGCTACTCAGCTTGGTATGAGGAATTTTCCCGTACTCTCCTTGTTCTGTAGTTGTTTGAGCTTGATAATGACTGGGGTTCTGTAGACTCAATACTGATCTATACTCTGGTTCATAATACACGGTCGGATCAACTGTTTGAGATTCTAGCGATACAGCTATTAAAGAAGTTTACAAAGAGAGAGCTGGTGGGGGCCTCGGGAAAGCATTGATTGATTTGAAAAATAGGTGTTAATTCTGGGGCTATATTGATGCCTGGAACTACGACTTATGCCCTCTCTAGGGTATGCTATCCCCAACTAACGTTACTCTAGAGGTTCCGCCTACTATTGGTCATATCGTCCGGTCTTTGCACCAACATATGACACGGTGAGTATTTCAACCCACTACAACAGGGTTCTGATCGCCCTGAGAAACCCCCTTGCGTCCCTCTTCCCCTCAAGTTCAATCATTATGTCGTCTAGAGTTTCGCTCTTCGCTTCACTCAACTGCTTAAAATCCAAACCTTTTTCGGTCATTGTCTTGACCGCAAACTTAAAGCCATAGAGATCCTTTGCCTTCCTACGGTCGACCCAAGCCCCGCCTTTTCCAATCCCTAGGTTCCCAAAGGGGGGCACTCGTGTCCCATCCATGGGAGAATACTCGCTACATTGGTGAAGGCAACCGGTTTCCCCAGCCGTCCAACAAGTCGGTACAAACAAGAAATCCATACAGTGATTGAAAACTCCATTCCCCGAACATCCTTTGGGAATGGTGCAGATCTTGCTTTACTGTGTGTTTCAAACTTGTGTAACGATTGGGCTGTGATACTGAGACCAACATCACTGGTGAAAATCGGGTAACCTTGAAGCAGTAGCGCAGCCCCTTGACCGCAACGAATTTGTCCCCGTGCTGATCCCCACCATAGCCCAAACCTCCTTAGCAACTTCCATTGAACCCAATTGGGCCGGTTTAAGGCGTCCGGATACGACGAATGTTGGGGTGACCGTTCTTCCGCTCTGTATAGACATAAAGAGATTTTGATTGATGTTGCGAGGTGCGCAAAGCAGTGAGAATCGGAGCAGTGGTGTAGCGCTAGGTGTTTTTTTCAACGGCTACTTTGGAACCATCATGGGATGAGATGGCTCTTACATAGGGCGGGCACACATGTGTCCATCATTGGCCTCATATGCATTTCACTATAGTGGTGGAAGGTGTGAGGTATACTCGCAATTCTCTGACCCTTATAAAAACGACCTGATCCTCAAGACCCTGCATTTAACAGTTGAGGAAATATCATCAGTAGTAGGAGCCCATAACTATTAGGAATCTTTCTAGAATATACATCAATAACAAGAGTCCCTTACTAACTTGTACCATAACTCTTACTCCACGATATTGACAAAATATACCCCTTAAAAGACGAAAGAAACCAGGGCCCCACCTGCGAAATCATCACGGAATATTATGACTCCCTCTACCAAGCATCCCTACCAAGCATTGCCCACTCTCGGCTCACCACAGCGGTGCCGCCACATTACAAGAAACAACAAAACAAAAGTAGAGAGGCAAACTGAGAGTGAGAATCACGAAGTATCACTCATCCTGTCCCATTCAGTCCCTGTTGGAATTTGTTGAAATTGGCGAGGATAGTTGATACAAAGGCAATGGTCAATATTAGAGTTTCGCGCTGTGGAAACAAGTATCATAATATTATCGTAGCTCGAACGGAATTGATAAAACTTTGTATTGAGAGGAGACAAGGACAATGATAAAGACGAGAGATTAGATGGATAGCAGGAGGGGGAGCGAGAGAGTTGCATACAGGAATGAACTGAGTAAAGAAGATTTTCTGAGAAGAAAAACATAGGGAGTGAGAAATTTTTACCGCATACGCATCCCCATACTAGCATATACACCTACCACCGTAGTCTCAAAGTATGGTCACTCGACCACCATTTTCAAAAGTCCCTGTTGTCTGAAATGGGATATGGAATGAGTAGCTTGTGGTTTCATTCCTGAGCCAGAAATGAGTGGCTAGAGTTTCATTCTTGGGCCGAGAATGAGTGGCCTTTTGAGTGAAGGCGGGTATGGAATGATGGCTGCGCTAGACCAGGAAATTTGTATATATTGGCTCTTGTTGTGATTATTCTGTTCCGATAGTAATTTGAGATACGGTAAGGGTTGACTTCGAATTTGAGTCCCCATTCGAAACCCCAGCACTAGTACGCAGCAGTATCTGTATGCACACATGGGCCACCCAAATTTCCTTTTCTCTGTTTTCCTTTCTTTTCCTCTCTTTTATCAATCCATATCACAACTCCTCACTAGCCTCAACTCAAATTACTCTCCTTTAGCTGAATCATTTCCATTCACACGGTAAAATACATTTATCCGATCACTACATTGATCTCCAACCCCCTCCACTTTCAACGGTTACCCCCCTCCTTCCCGCTTCCCCTGTCCGTCCTGCATCCCTGTCGTTCCTTTCCTTTCCTTTTCTTCTAACTGCATTTGTCCAGCTATCTACCAACTCCTTTACCTCTCCCAGGCAAATTCCTCTTATTAACTTCAACTACTTCATTTCACTCCACTGAAATCCCTTGGTCAGATCGCCACCTTTATTTTCAACCGCTCCATTTTCCCCAGCCCCCTGAGGTACCACCTCTCTCCCTGCTCCGAATCCTCACAGCCATCTATTTTCTTTCCGTTTCTTCTTTGCTTTTCTCCAGCTATTGTACAACTTCTTAGCCTCTTCAAGGCAAATTACTCTCGCTCGCCTAAACCTATTCACTTCTCTCCGTCGAAATCATTTAGTGGAAACGGAGGAAGAATATTCGTAAGAGCAAATCAGCAGGGCACAAATCTTCCTACTCTCGGTTAAGATACGGGTAGAGGTAAGGGGGGGCGGGGGTGGGGTCCATTGGGATCCCTTGCATTCCGGAGAGGGTGATGATAGTGGTCTTGGTTTCTCATGGAACGTAATATAATAAATGCCCGGGGAGGTGGCTCTAGGCTGGCAGGACAAATTTGTGGGGAGGAGTTCGACGAGTACAATTGTACATACTGTGGCCTAAGATACTGGTCCTGTGGTGGTCATAATCTTCAAAGACGATTTACGCAGAATACACGCCGACCGGAGAACAAGTGAAATCAAGGCAGCCCTAAGTTCTAAGCACATACATATCTTCGCGGGGGTGCCGGAGGTGTTCGTGGAGCTGCGCACATTCACCTCTCAAACATTGACAGCTAAGCAATACATCCAAGTCGGTAAAATATAATATCGCGGCAGCTGGCCACAAGGTGGTCGCGAGAATGACGCAGGAATCAGCAACCCGTGAGAGCATATTCCGGTCCGGAACATGTACGTCCAAAGCACAGCTGTTGTGCCCAATCAAAAAGACTACGGGATTCCGGTGTTCATCAATGAAATTATGGCTTGATCCAATACCCGAACCTTGCCACCTTCTGGGATATCTTGACAAATATCGCATGTCAGATTCAGGAACACAACATGATTCATCATCCACATGACTCCACCCTCCTGTATAGTTTAGACATGAATTTATCCACTCGGAGATAGATGGTATGAAGGTGGGAAACATGGAAGGTACGGTTTAGACGAAAGTGATGTCTTTTTCGGAAATAGGAAAGGGCATTACTCGCCGATCTGTGGAGTTCGGATGGAAATCAGACTCCACTACCCCGGCGTTTAAGCTAATGGCATGAGAGAGTTTGGAATCCTCTTGGTGTGGACCATATGAGAATGGGTGTCTTCTCCGAACAGGGAAATGTACTAGCGATCATCAAGTCTCTTCGATCGCCCGACGGAGTGTTCCTTACTGCGCTCCACGAATGAAAGTAATTCTGGAATGCTTGCATCTTCGACCTCCATCTATTCCAAGGTTTGGACTAACGACTGTTGTTCAGATGCTCCTTGTGATGTTCTTACCAGGATATCTATTATTTATCAAGGTAATGTTGGATTTTAGGAAGAAAGAAATTAGAGGGGGGGGTAAGCCATAAGCTCATATCCTGAATGCACTGGAACTCCTATCAACTCTAGTGCATATTTTCCAACCATGACAAAGGGGTGAGCATGGTCACTTAGGACCATAAAAACGCTCTCCAGGGAAGCAGCGCTCGGTGACCAGGCTTGCGCCATCTAAGCTGTAAACTATAGGCGCTTTTGGTGATAATAAATTTCTGGATTTTACTGCCTTCGGTTGATGTGGTGAGTTAGCCGGGGGTTGTTGAAAGCAGCAGAAGGGCCATGGTACTGGGCCATGATTAAAGTCATCTGAATGGAAAAAGAGCTAATTGAATTGGGTAATTGAAACAGTATACAGTACTAATAGCGATTAGTGACATCATTCCGCCTATAACACTTAGCCTCTTGAGCTAACAAATTTCCAAATGTGAGGCTCTTTGGGCACCGCCGCCACCATCTCGGAAGATTCTTTCAATCTTCCTCTCTCGATACCGGTGCCCAACCAAATGAAAGGCAGAGCAAAAGAAATGGGTGCCAGATTATCCACCAGGGTCGATGCCAACACTACTCCAGAAACAATATTCCGCACCAACCCACAACCCCTCTACACCCCCGCGACATTCCTGCATTGGCCCATTCACCCTAACAGCAGCGCATGCCTTCATTTCACTAACGGCAAGAAGAACTTGCTGTCAGAAAATAGTCACGATTAAGCGATTCATAGGAGTTCCGCTAGAGAGGCCCCTCGAAGCCAGTCGATGCCCACAGCTCGTTCATGGGACAGCATTGCATCGGGTATCACGCTGCACACCCGGCAATTAAGGCAAAGGAGAGGATTCTCGCCGGAAGTGTTCCCCAGTGCCAGGCTAGTGTCGGATTGGTGTAGTCTGATATTGCATTCTTTAGTGTGAACTTAGGGAGGGGTTTCTCATGGGACTTAGAGTGGTCTAGGACGCGACTTGGTAGCTATTATGGGGAGTGGATTGAGCGTTTATCTGTTTGCGGCGCTTCCCTCACGGGCGAGGCAGGTGCTGTTAAGAATTTAATATACAATGAGCAGGTGAGGAGTGGTGCCCTGGCGAACGATGTGCTTTTGCTGGGCAGGTGCGCTGAGGTGAGCAAGCTGGCGAAGGAGTTGGGGTAGACGGAGGAGGTGGAGGATTTTTGGAGGTGGCCCAAGGCGGGAATGATGAGAAGGCGGAGGCGGAGGTTGAAAGCAGCGAAGATGCCGAACCGGCATTGAGTATAGACGTGAATGCTGGCCGGTGAACAGAATAATTTGAGTGGCCTATTCGTCGTCGACTGTGCGAAAGAAAATGTGATGAAAGATCTCTCCGTCTAATAGACACTAATGACCAGACTACTCGAGGCTGGCCTTCGCGGCGGTGGCGTCGAAGTCAGCCGGGTCGACCAGAGGAAGCTCTGGTGCTCATCGGCTGACAAACAAACTAGTTCTTCTGAGAATAGGACTAATCTCAATACTGCTGCCTAGGAACCTGAGCCTCAAGTGAAGAAAGAGGGTATCATAATATCATAGCGCTTGGATACGGGCAATAATCATAAAATATGTTTTCAACAACAAGGTTTATGGCAGCGATTTGGACAATGTTGACTCAATTTGAATGGCAGGGCAAAGATGTAAAGAACGAATTTTTGGTATCCTAACCGGAGAAATATTCTCACAAAGAAAAACGATAGGGAATAAAAACGGGAAAGACTGATATGACCCAAATACAGGTAACGGAGGAAAGAGAGACAGATTGGATGGATGAACGAAAACAATTAACAAAGGGAAAACAAGCTGCCTTTTATCCTTCCCTAGATCATGCTGATCTACTTCCACATACTTCCAGCGTATGCCATGTTCTCCATCACATTCAGTTTCACTATTGCTCATTGTGCTACTTCGGCCGAGGATAAGTGAATTCGACCGAGGGTATGTTCTGACTGAGGACATTCGGTATTTCCATATGACAGGGGTAACGCCCTAACGTGGAGTCGTCGCAGGTATCATTGCAGATGTTGTCGCATATAGTGTTTGATCTATCTATATCTATATTATATTATATCATACATGTGCTGAGCAGTCGCGCCAAGGAGTGATATCTGATCTCGTCAAAGTGCGCGATATAATCATCTGATATGATATGCTGTGACCATATTTACCCCTGAAGTATTTACCATCCCCAACATGTGTCATACCCAGAATGCCAAGATGCTAAGCTAAAATGGGAAAATTTGCCTGACCTATAAGGTAAACTCTCTTCCTTTCCATCTTTTTCTCCATAACCACTCCTTTTACTACCACCTCCTAACTTGTTTTCAACCTAAACAAAAAATCATCTTTAACACTTCTCTTTCCCCCCACTTGTTCCTCTTTTTCTCAGCATATTAGTAGAGATGCCATGCTGTTGTAGTTGCAGAAGAGATCTTGAAGAGGGAGAATTTGATCGCAATTGCCAAGGTAATCTATTCAAAACATGCCGGCGGTGTTTGGCGAGTTATATCTATTTGGTCTTTAGTTTTGGTTTAACAAAGAACAATGCTAATATCATGTATTGAAAAAAAAAAAAAAAAAAAAAAGGAAAAGGGGAGAGTGTCTAGAGCCACTAGACGAGCAAGAGGAGAAAGAGCACAGAAAGGAGGTAATCTCCCTGAAGATAATTATAATTGTTTTATTCACAATAGCTATTTTGAGTAACTAAATTTGAGGAAAGTAGACAGGAATCAGGCAGCAAGGGTCAGGGAAGGGGTAGCGCTAAGCAGAAACTTGGGTGGTAAGTTTTTGCTTCCTGATACTCAAAGTAGATATCTAACCTGCAGAAAAGGACAAACAAGCCAATCAGCAATGAGAGGAATTGGGGTGGCGCAGAGGGAAGAGGTAGCAGGTGTGTTGCTTTGACCATTTTCTTAAAGTTAAATAATAGTCTAATTGCTGAAGAAGTGGCAGGTACTCACGTAGCAATGGGAGGAGATAGGGTAGCACTGAGGGGAATCCCTGAAGGTAGGTGAAATATCCATTTTTGGGATTAGGAAATATCTGACATTTAGTCAAGTACAAGGTACTCTTGCAGTAAGGAGAGGAGAAGGGGTAGTACTGAGAGAGAACCTAGAAGGTATAGTTTCTATAAGTATTTGGGGAGAATATAGGCTAAGAGTTATCTTAGTACCTGTCACTGAGGAGGAATTAAGGCGCTGTGGGCACTGTCATAGACAGCTTGGGATCATTGATTTTGATCACACAAGCTGGTGGAGAGTTCTCTAGCACATGCAGGATATGTCTAGTAAGTCTTAGAATATAACTGTGTTTATTATGGGATTAGAATAAAGCAAACCAGAAATAATAATATAGGCAGGTGCTCAGGTGGCAAGGAATGCACTTGTAACTGGTACGGGTACATGGTTATTGGTTTTGTTTTATGTTTTGTTTTAAGTATTATTTTGATACTTAAATAGTTTTACTAAAGTGTATCACTTGATACCTTTGATTAGTATCACCAATGTGGCTTAGCACGGAAAAGGTTTTTACATGACTCATGATTATGAGTTATAGGTATGTTATTGTTTCACGCATATGACTCATTTGGGTCATATGACTTATTATGTTATAATTTATTATGTTTTGCAGATGGCTCAATTATGCGTCATGAGACATGCGCCTGGCGAGTATGCCTTGCAAGTGTACCTTGCAGGTATGCCTTGCGCATATGATTTATGTTTTGCACATGACTGCATTATGAGGTCATGGGTTTCACGCATATGACTCAGTCGAGTCATATGACTTGTTTATTGCGTTATGATTAGTTTATGAGTTTTCACACATGACCTTGCTATGAGGTCATGGGTTTTGAGCATGTGACCACTTTGGTCACATGACTAGTTTGTTATGATTTGGTTTTGCACAAGTGACCACTTTGGGTTATATGACTACGGGTGGGAAGAATACTATATAAGGAGGCCGATACAGCTGGAGAGGATAGGTTCTTCACACTTTGTTCTAAGTACGTTTCCTTGTCCTTGCCATTGCTTCGCCCCCAGCATTTCTTTCGCACCTACAATGGTCCTTAATGCCTTGGATTCTGGTGGAGATATCTGAGTTCACTCAGTAGTTCCTGGAGTTCTTAGTGTTGAGGTCTGTTGGTGTTACGTGGTGGATGACTTATTTGCTTCATATTTCGTTGCCTGATGGTTTCTCATGATACTGTCACTTCGAGCACTTTATCATAGTCGCTTATGAGCCCCTTTTGGTAAAATGTCTTCAGCTTCCTGTCTATTGTCTACTCGCCGGTTTTGCATTCAATTGGGGGGGATAGAACATGGTGTTTGGGGGGATCACCCATGTCGTTCTTTGTGCCATCTCATGATGTTGGGTTTTAACCAAGTTCTTAGTTCTCACGATACAAAAATGCTTTTGAGTTAGACTGATGACCTTTCCAAGTTCAACTCATCGTACTGGCCGCATCATTCCTCAGGTGGCAGGGCGGTACCTGCCTAGCCTCCCCCTGTTACGTTTTTCATTTCTAAGGTTGGAATCTTATGATATTGTTTATCACCATTTTCTTAGAGTTTTGTCCTTGCGGCATTTACGGTGGTTCAGTTAGGTGTCTCCTCCTCACTTCAGTGGGGATGGCTTTGACCCTGAAAACTCTTACCCCATGGTGTGATTAGTGTTGCTACCTGGGGTGGTGTGGTACGATTAGCTGCCAGGCACTCGTGTTGTCTGTGCGTTTGGGTGGTTCAGTTGTGGATTGTAGTTAGCGGCTTTATCCATTATAAGTAAGGCCTACCCTCTATTTGTCTGCTCCTCTTTGTTCGCCTTCTACCTTTATGTCGTATCAATTGGGGGTGTCTCTTGCCTGTTCGGTCTGTGCTTGTTGCCGGACCTGTGAGGCTGGCTTCAGCTGGCTCTGCCTACTTCTTCCCAGTTTAGTTGGACTTTGGTTTGGCTGGGTTAGATGGTGTAGCTGGTGTTGGTGCATTCGGGTATTGGTGCAGCCTCCTTTGTGGCTCCCAGCTATGACTGGTAGGTCCCTCTTGCCTGCTAGGTGCTGGGGGTTGGGGCTCTATTAGTGTGGCCTAGACTAGTTGCTGCCTGATAGGGCTTGGTAGGGCCTGTCCTGTAGTTATCGGATGGTTAATCTGTCTGAGAGGCTGGGAGGCTGGATATGCTCTGTGGCACCTGGCGTGTGGGGTTTGGGGGCTGATTAGGGGGGGGAGAGGCATCTGCGAGCACCGGTCAGGCCTATGTCAGGTTGGGCGAGGTCTAATTAAGTGTTTCAAGTCTGGCTTGGGCTGTTGGGCAAAGCTGCTGAGTGCTGTAAAGCTCCCCGACGGACTGGCTGGCTGATAGCCACCTGTGCGGATAGTGGGTTGCGCCCACCTGGTTGGACTTGTTTGAGTCTTGTATGTTGGGTTTTGTGGAGTTTGTTTAGTTTCTTTGGTTGGGCTACGGGTTTTGGCAGGAGGAGACAAGGCACCATGGGTGGGAGATAGGCCCCACTGACCTTTTCAGTCTGTCACCACCTCTATGTATTTTTATGTTAGTAGTTTTGTTTGGGGGACAAGCAGCTAGTACAGGTCTTCCTCACCAGTAGACTCTGTGGAGGCAACCGGTAAAGTGAGTTCATAGAGTCGACGGCCGGGCATGCGGGTGCGAGAGGTTGACATGTTGGTTACCTCCTCCCTACCATTGTGACGCCTGTAGTATTAAGTTTGAGTGTTTGTTAGTTTTGTACTGTAGGGAAGGTTTCATGGGATGGATTTTCAGACCAGGTGGTAGCGATTTTATGTTTGTTGGACGAGGAACCTGGTTCGATTGGTCTTTTGCTTGGCTTCAGCTACGCTTAATGCTGGTTGGCTTCATACTAGAGGGGCTACGGACTTAGACTGGGGCGGGCGGTCAGTTGTTTTTATGGTCTTGTAATTAGTTCTCGTATGGGCATAACTCGAGGATAGTATGTGTGGGACCGTAGACTTAGTTAGCTTAGGATTAGTGGTATACCAGTTAGCGGTATTCCAGTACTGGCAGGGGCTCATTTTCTGCCAGTGTTGGCAGTATGAGCTTAAATAAAATTAGATTAAATTCTAAGTACTTTTCCTACTTATTCTTTTAACGAATATAAAACACCTTTACGATCTTTATCCTTATTGCTATATTTATCGATACATTGAGGAAAGCTCTTCTTGGAGAAGAGTTAGAGAAAGCTTATGATAGGCATTTCCAATAGAAGACAGAGGTCTTGAATTATGGGTAATATAGGTACAGGCCTAGTGCTATCGTAAGACGAAAAAAGAAGAAGAAGGAGAAGAGAAGTATTGTTCCCCATCGCCAAGAACCAACTATCCGAGGAGGGATCATTACATTACAAAGCGTCACATAGTGTTACGCCAAATGATACAAGATGGCATCCTTCAACCCAGATAGGGAAGGAGATATCGACATTGACCATCAAAACCTTAACCTAGGGGGATTCAGTGATGCCCTAGATCATGTTTCAGCAGAGCCCTCGAGGGCAGCTGGCCCAGTAGCTACAGAGAAAGGATCACTAGTCGATAGCTCTCCTGCAGGAACCCCACGTCCTCAGAGAATGTCGGGATCAGTAGTACCTGTACGACAGGCCCCGGCCACTCTGGCACCAGGTACTAGCATACTAGGAATGACTGAGAATAGGTTTCAGGCATTTCTAGCAGCAACATGAAACACAGGACAAGGAAATATCCAGCGACCGAAAGCAAAAGAGTCAGACATGTATGAAGGAGCCGAAGATAAGCTATGAATATTCCTGGTACATTGTGAAGGATATTTTGCAGTTAAGGGATATGGAGAACACCACGATGTGATCAAGATTCCCTATGTGGAATCTCTACTAAGAGGACTTGTGGGACAATGGATCATGTCCTACCAAGATGGAAGGAAGTAGAGAAAATAGATCACGTACGAGGAATTCAAGGCGATACTCTTCAAACAATTTGGGGATCCCAACGCTAAAGAGACAGTAAGACCAAAGGTGGAAAATGTCCAACAAGGAAAACAGACCTTTTCGGTATACTGGAAGGAATGACGACTATTGGAATACGAGGTGGAGTTTGATGATGCCACTTTCTACATCATCCTACTAGAAAACTGTAGTAAGAGACTGCGAGAAGCATGGAGAATCTCTGACTTGTGCTATAGAACAGCAGAATGATTTGCAAGATGGGCGATCGATAAGGAAAGCAAACTAAACATGGTTCGAAACAACTCTGAAAACACTATAGTACACAGGATGGCCCAATCGTGCAGAAACATGGATGGAACCTTCGAACTGCAGGCAGCTTGAGGTGAAAGCAGAGCATTACCAGCCGGAGAACCAATAGAGTTGGACAAATCAAGAGCAGGACCGGCTCTGAATCTGTCGAACGAAGAATTCTCTAGAAGAATAAATGGGAAACTCTGCTTAAGGTACGGAAAAGCAGGACATCGGATACGAGAAATAATCGTAGAAGATTCACTGGCAGAAAACGACGAGGGTCCCCAGTAAATAGTGGTCTGGGAGACTCAAGATGTGAACCTGGAAAATCCATCAAATTAGTGAACTACTATATGGCACTACACACGCAAAGGGGAGAAGAAGATGGAGATTATATGATGATCAAGATGCAGATAGACAATAAAAGACATGAAGAAACAACCATATATGCAATGCTCGACTGTGGGGCTATCGAAGATTTCATCCACTAAGAAATCTACGACAAATAAGGTCTCCACACCAAGAAAGTGAAGAAAGTGATACTAGTCTACTTAGCGGTTGGAAAGCCAAGCACAATGGGCCCTATAACCCATACGGTGGAAGTACCTATGGACATTGACAGCCATAGGAAAACGGCAATCTTCCAGGTAGCAAATCTCAAGAACTAGGAGATAGTCCTAGGGATGCCATAGTTATAAAAACATAACCCAACAATAGACTGGAATGAGAACAAGATGACCTTCACAAGCAAACTATGTGTGATACAATGTCTCAACAGTTCACCTGTGGTCTACTTGACATCGGTACGAGAAGCGGAAGAAGAAACTTTGAATGCAAAGTTCACCGAGATACGACAAGGTAAGAGAGTTGGGATACAAAAACTGGACTAAGGGGCAAAAGTGACTATCAAGGGTTCCAAAGGTGCAGCAGGACATGACCTGTATGCCAACAAAGAAACCAAGATACCTGCCAATAGGCAGGTAATAATAGCAACAGGAATAGCCATTGGAGTACCAGAAGGCACCTATAAACGGATAGCATTCCGCAGTGATCAAGCAGTTAAAGATCAACTCATGATCATGGTGGGGGTGATTGACGCCGACTATACTGGTGAAATCAAAGTGGCCTTGGCCAACCTGGCTCAAGAGGACTATGAAGTCCAGAAAGGCGATCGAATCGCACAGTTGATCATTGAAAAAATCAACAAAGAGGATCTACATGAAGTAGATCAACTGGAAGAAACTACAAGAGAAAACAAGAGATTTAGAAGCACAGACCAAAACCAGCCCGATACAACAAAAAGAATTGAGATCAAGGAGATCACAGTGCAAGCCTTTAGAAGGTACTATCGAAGAGGAGATACAACAGGAATTCTCAAATGGACATACGAAGACGAAAAAGCGGTCCTAGCAAAAATCAACATCAGCATGGAACAAACAATCTAAGACAAGAAATACCAAATCAAAAAATGATAGAAAGAATTGATTCCAAAAGACTATCATCAATTCACGAATCTATTGCAAGAAGAGGAAGCTACGGGGCTACCACCCCGAAAACCAGGAATCGACTACGAGATTCAGCTGGACAAAGATGAGAAAATGGGAAAACCAAAAGAAATTCCCTACAAGAGGTTATACCCACTACGAGAGGCAGAGCTCAGAGAACTTAGGAAGTATATCGAGTAAAACGTAAAGCGAGCATGAATCAGAGACTCTTTCACATCAGGAGGATCTCCAACACTATTCGTTAAAAAGAAAGATGGAAAGATGAGACTCTGTGTAGACTACAGAGCCCTCAATTCAGTTACCAAGAAAGATCGATATCCACTACCTTTAATTGGAGAAGCACTGGATAGACTACTGATAGTAAAATACTTTACCCAGCTCGATATCAAGGACGCATACCACAATATACTCATCAAAGCAGGAGACGAATGGAAGATTACATTCGCCTCAAGATACGGAATGTTCGAATACTTGGTTATGCCTTTTGGGCTAAATAATGCACCCGCTTCATTCCAAAGATGGATCAACAAGGTACTTAACAAGTACCTTGACATATGTTGCATCGTATACTTGGACGATGCACTCATCTACTTGGAAAATATGTAACGACATTAGAATGATGTCAGCAATATCATGGCCACAATACAAGAATCAGGAATAAAGATCAAACCAACAAAATGTGAATTCCATAAAGAAGAAACTGAATACCTCGGATTTATCATCAATCGGAATGGGGTCAAGGTTGATCCAGTCACAACAACAGCAATATGGGATTGGGCCAAACCAAATAGCAAAACGGATGTTTAATGCTTTATGGGATTCTGCAGCTTTTATCAAAGGTTTATAGAAGGGTTTAGCAGGCTTGCAAAACCACTCTATAATCTGACCAAGAAAGACAAGAAATGGGAATAGGGAGAAACAGAACAAAAAGCATACAAGGCCATCAAGACATATCTGACATTAGCACCAATACTGATATACGTCGACCCAAACCAATGGACAATGATTGAAACGGATGCCGCGAAGTACTTATGTTCAGGCATACTATCGCAACAATGCAAACACAGAAAATAGGGGCCAGTGTCTTATCAATCCAAGATAATGACCCCTACGGAATACAACTACGATGTTGTAATCAAAGAACTTTTAGCAATAGTTCAAGCATTAAAGAAATGGTGGAGATATATTTTGAACAACAACTATCAGGTCTGAGTTCTAACTGACCACAAGATTCTGGTCCCGTTCATGACTACGAAGAAAT
>NW_003298863.1:782912-815716 GCF_000151645.1 Tuber melanosporum | reverse complement strand
GATCGTCTGACCAAAATGAGTCATTTCATTCTGGTCAGAAAAGATATGGACACGAGGGATTTTATACAAACATTCTTTCCAGAAGTCTTCCAACTTCACGGCCTCCCAAAGAATATCATTACTGATCGAGGAACATTATTCATATTGGGACTGTGCAACAAAGTAACTGGAGAAATGGGGATACAAAACAGGATGAGCACAGCATTTCCCCTGTAAATAGAAGGATAAACAGAACAGGTAAACACAATACTCGAACAATACTTACCGGTCTATGTCAATTACCAACAGGATGATTGGTACCAGCTGCTATCAATGGCCGAATTCACATACAACAATAGAAAACAAGAAACAATTGGCACAACACTCTTCTTCGTGAATTATTGATAACATCCACAAAGTCAGGCCACATATCATCTGATTAATGATATAATACCGGATAAAACCGACATGAGAAAACTACAAGAGATCTTACAATATGAAATAAGTCAAATATGGCAAGAGCAAAAAGAACAATACGATAAGCACCGAAGACCGGATACAAACATACAACCAGAAGATATGGTATAGCTACTACCACGCAATATCCATATGGGGTGACCATCAAAGAAATTAGACTACTAGAATATCAGACCATTCAGTATACTGGAAAGAGTGGGCAACTGAGCTTATAAACTCGACCTTCCCCACTCGATGCGAATTCATAACACATTCCACATCTCACTCTTCAAATTACACAACGATAACAAGTTTCCTTCACAAACAATCATTCCTCCTCCGCTGATCAAACTTGATGGAGAACCAGAATATGAACTTGAAGAAATAGTTGATTTACACTTTTTCTATGGCAATCTTCAATACAGAACCCAGTGGACAGGCTACTGACCTGAATATGATAAAACTTGGTACTGTGCACATAACTTCGAACATGTACAAGACGTTCTCTTGACCTTCCACTAACAATATCCAGGAAGGCTCCGCACAGGTACAGATCACATTCAACCAAGACAAAGGCGAGGGCAAAGCTCCCACACTCTTGCCACCCTACGAGGACAGCGGCGATAGCTTTAGACAAACTACACCAACCAGTCCTGAATACTCATTCATAGGGCCGACTGATGAAGAACTTAAGGAAAGGGAAAAACAAGCACAGCATAATACTATGTTATAGATAGTATGCTATGATGACACTTGCCAAACACACTTGGGCGACAAAGAAGGCTCGGGTTAGTTCCCGAGAGAGTGTCGGAAGAGTGGTCCATGCCTGGATCATGTCCTGAAGCATTGGCAACAATGCTTCAGAAACGGGTGCAGAATGCACAGAGTGTAGAAAATCTCTGTGGGATACTACCCGCAGAAGAATAGAAGCAAGAAAGAGTTGGAAGGAGAGGATGCTAGGAAGTCTTGGGCCATGAAAACATGGCCCAGGGAGGGAGGGGCTCAAAGCTCCTCTGTGGATATGGAACAGGATGTCAGAAGCCTACATAGGCAAATACGCGGACTCTGGGAATAACTTGGCTGAGTTGAAGCCACATTTTCGGCAAAGGACACTATGATCGTGGAGCTAAGACAGCTGAATAATAACCAGCAGTACAAGATTGAGATGATGAACCTGACCTTAGAGTCAGTAAGGGTCAGATGGAGGATGGCAGATGAAAGGTTCCATAAGCTGAGAAGGACCATGTGTTCGGCCAGACGGGAACTATTGAAACATTGAGAAAAAGCCTGATGGGACTTAGGCTTAGAGGGAGAGGAGCTAATGTTACGAATGTGGTAAGGCAAGGAAAAGGTTTTCATATGACTCATAATTATGAGTCTTAGGTATGTTATTGTTTCATGCATATGACTCATTTGGGTCATATGACTTAGTATGTTATTGTAACCAGTACGGGTACTCGGTTATTGGTTTTGTTTTATGTTTTGTTTTAAGTCTCGCTTTGATACTTGGTTTTGTTTTATATTTTGTTTTAAGTATCGTTTGATACTTGGTTTTGTTTTATGTTTTTGTTTTAAGTATCGCTTTGATACTTAATTAGTTTCACCAAAGTGTATCGAGTGATACCATTGATTAGTTTTGTTCATGCTAGATATGAACAGAATCGTGTATTTAAAGACCACCTGTTTCTACGATAGAAAAGGCAGAATTCGACAGACAGTATTTCAATATACTTAGTTGAACGGTTACTTCTTTGTTCCTTAGTACACCCTCAAAGCCTCCTTTAGTTCTCAGCTCTCGCCTCCTCTCTGGAAAAGCAGGCCACCTGCCAACTATCATATCTATTACCAATAACGTGATTAGCACCTTGCGAACACGTTACATTTTTTTAACCTCTGCAAGTAGTTAAGAACCTGTCACCAGATTTAGGCCTGATCAATCTATCAATATCCACCTCAGAATGCTAGCAGAGAGAAGCGGCAGAATAACAGCACATTTGGCTTCGTCTCAAACCCAACATAGAGTCTTTGACGACCAGGAGTGGGAAGCAATTCCCATAACAAGACCTTACAAGAAAGAAACAACCCCAGCGCTCTGCTAAGGAGCCGGGCGTATCTGCAAGCACGGCAGACACATAACCTCTAGGAGAATTCCCTTCTACTCCAGCAAAGAGGCCTTCCTTTGAACCTCCAATCGACCTCAAATCCAGTAGCGAATCAGACATGGCTAGTACTGGAGGAGGGCCCTCTGGAGGAGGAAAATCTCAGGCTAGGCCAGAAGAAGAGGAGGTACCCGCAGCATTTGAACCTCCTAAGTTTAAACTCCACCTCCCAGCAAAGTTTACAGGAGAAGGCAAAGATCTCAAACCTGAAGCCTTTGACCGATTGGTGGCAGAACTCACACACTATCTTCTCCTGCAAGGAAAAGATATGGAAGACCCTACAACCGGAGTATACATTGGATCATTCTGCGAAGGTAAGGCAACCGACACATACCACCAATGCTATAAGGATTACGGCGGAAATGTGAGATTAAGAAGATCTACAGTCCTCGATTATCTGAAAGGATGATTCCAATCCTCTATCACAAACAACCTCCTATACAACAAATTCAACCAGCTCCAGCAAATGAATGGAATACATGTCAAGAGGATTACAGACATAGCTACGGATCTATTGATGTATCAGGACCGGATGAAACCAGGAAGTATTTCCAAATACATCCTTAAGCGATGATTCTATGGGACTATGCATCCTACCCTCCGGCGAGCAGTAGAACCACTCGAGGAAGACGACGATGATATTGCAACAATAATTGTAAGAGCAGAACGTAAGGATGCCATCTTCTATGAGACCAAGGCATACAAGACACAGACATTCTCTAACAGGATTAGCCAACCATGATACAAATCCTCCAGCAACTCTGAAGACAATACACCACAGGTTTTCAAGAAGAAAACCAAACACTGCAAAGAATCGAGACGGCAGAAAGGAGAATGTTTTGAATGTGGAAAAACAGGATACATGGCAAAGAACTGCCCTACGAAGAAAGGGAAAGGAAAGGCAATTAAGCAAGAAGCATCGGCCAACATTGTTGAGAGCGATAGTGATAATACCCAATCCAGCGAATATGAGGAAATCCATATCGGATATATCGATGTGGAGTGCAACAGTGTCTGACCTCCGGCTACATTTAAAACACACCCCGCCCTGGAAGGTACTATTCTGATCAATGGCAAGAGGGCTCGAGTCCTATTTAACACTGGCGCGATCAGAAGATACATGATCAGTAATGCCTTTATCTCTGTCCATGGACTTCCTACTCGAGACATTAACCAACCCATACCAGTCAATATGGCAGTTAAGGTATCACAATCCATAAGTCATAAAACCTGCAGTGCAACTATTCGACTTGGTTCTGCCATCCTGCCCCCCCAGGAAATACTAGTCAGAAACCTAGCCAAATATGATGCGTTAATAGGAATGCCATTCCTGAACCGCCACAAAGCTATAATCTGGTGTGGTGAATCAACCATCGATTTCCCAGATCAGAAGGTCAGAGTCTCATGCAAATCAACAAGTGGAGAGTACTAAGCTGCAGTCTGTAAAGCACCTACCCAATGCCTATTAGATAAATACTCTGATGTTGTTCCTGATCAGATTCCTGAAGAACTACCACCTATGAGAGAAGTGAACCATCACATCTGTCTCCAAGACCCCTCTAATCTTAAGAACCAACCCACCTACTCAATCCCTGACGCATACAAAGGCCCACTATGTGACTGGATCAACTAACAACAGAGAAGAGGAGTCATCTACCGAGCAGAAGTCCCAGGTGCCGCTCCTATGTTTGTTCAACTCAAAGCAGATGGCAAAAGAATCCGCCCCTTGGTTGACCTCAAACTACGGAATGATAACACGGTTATGGACAGCTCTGCTATTCCAAATCAAACCCAGATCCTGAATGCAGTTGGACGGGCTAGATTGGGAAGCAAGATTGACCTAAGCGATGCCTATTTCCAGACAAGGTTAGATCCAGAAAGCGAACGCTACAACAGTTTCAAAACACTCTTCGGAAGTTTCATTAGTCAAGTTATGTTACAAGGTAATATGAATGCGCCCGCCACCTTTATGCGAATTATGGAAAACCTCCTAAGCGAAAACCTCCACCATTTTGTTTGAGTCTACATTGATGATATCCTCATCTTCTCGAACACCAAAAAAGAACACACCTACCATATAGGTTTGGTTTGTACCAAGCTAAGGGAAGCAAAGTTTTACGCTAGCAGAAACAAATCAATCCTGTTTGCCGATAAACTTGATATCCTTGGACATGTTTTAGATGATGAAGGAATACATGCAGTCCCTGGAAAAATATCCTGTTTAATGGAGTGGAAAACACCCCGGAATCAAAAGGAACTCATGCGATTCCTAGGACTAGTCAACTATATTTCCCAGTTCCTACCACACCACGCCACTGTGACAGCGCTGCTCACAGACCTTACCGGCAATGCAGAATTTGTCTGGACCCACACTCATGACCAAGCCTTTACCAACATCAAGGAATTGATCAAAAATGCCAATGTCATACAACCTATCGACTACAGTAAAACAGATCCAATATGGCTAATTTCTGACGCATCGGATGTAGGAGTTGGAGCATGGGTTAGACAAGGGGCCTCCCATGAAATGGCAAGACATGCGGCATTACATAGCAGGAAGTTCACTAATTCACAGATGAACTATGGAACAACAGATAAGGAAGCCCTTGCTGTGATTGATGCTCTCGCTGCCTTCAACCATATTCTAATGGGCAATTCCTTCACCATTGTTACCGACCACCAACCTCTCACTAATCTTAAAATAGAAAGAGTACCTAGAAGGAGAACAATATGATGGATAGGAGAGATCAGCAAATAAGATACAAAAAAAAAGAAAAATAATCTATACCCCTGGAAGAATGAACTATTTAGCTGACGCTCTCTCCTGCCTATATGAGAACCAAGAACTCGCAAACTCTCCTCTTATTCATGACCACACAAGACAAAGCAAAGACAGCACTGACCACACCTATGAACAACAACCATTGGCTGGCTACCGCCAGCCCTGCTACGCCCGCCAATCCTTTCTCTTACACCATGTACAGAACTGCCGGAACTGAACGAGGAAAGGACATTGATGACGAGTGGAAAGACAATTGCATCCTCTGCAGCACACCTTCTCACGAGCTTGAACAAAGCAGACTCTACTGGACCCACTACTACCATGATACCTGCCCTTTTCACCACACTGAGATTAAATTCGACCACAGATACCAGCGACTGTACTACATGTCTGCTGATGATTCCAAAAACACCAGTTTCGATACTGCAGAAGGAGTACAAGAGATGATCGATGAAGATGATTCGACCCAACCTCCTCATACCTTTAATCCTGTCCCAACACGACACCAAGGTCTTGAAGAACTCGAACATGCAGCAGCCTACATAGATGCAATATCCTACTTACACCCCCCACAGAGAGCCCCGCCATCCTCTCCTCCCATAACCGATTCATGACCACTATATGGTGGACCCTTACGAGTATACAACAATGAAACCATTGTTTCTGTCATACCCCCTACAATTCCCGAATATCGCTGACAACTCTATGAAACCTTTGAAGAAGAGGAAGTCCCTATTGAACCGACAAGAGGATCACTGAATAAAGATGAACGAGATGTTAGATCAACCACCCAGGAATTAACCTCCTCTTTCCGAAGCCAAATAATAGCAGGATATCGCCATGACCCGATCTATTTCAAAGCTAAGGATAGCTCCAGGCATGGAGATCTCGCCCCCTACAACATATCTAATGGAATGGTCTATACCAGTACCCATTATGGTGAACATTGCCTATACATCCCAAAAGGCCATATGTTCAATGGAATGACTATTAGGGAATATGTTATTGCCGAAATCCACAACAAAGGACACCATAGTGTGGACTGCAACCTCCAATATACCTCAGAATATGTTTACTGGCCTGAAATGCGAAAGGACTTCCACGATTTCGTTAAACAATGTGAACTCTGCCAGGCAAATAAGGAGCGAACACAACTACCTGAAGGGAAAGCACAGACCCTCCAACTACCATGTGAAATATTGGAATCCTATGCCATCTACTTCGCAGGACCATTCAATAAGTCCGCCAGATATGACACAATCTTGCTAGCTATTGATCGATTTTCCGGATACACATGGCACATACAAATGAAGGTTACCGATTCCTCCAAAGACACCTGGAATGACCTACAATGATACCTATTTACCCCCTATGGGTACCCATTATCTATTGTCAGTGATACTAATCCTCATTTCACCGCCAGATTCTGGAAGCAAACCTTGACCTCCCTCGGAATCAACTACATTATGGCTGCCCCCGGACATCATGAGACTAATGACCAAGCAGAACGAAAAATCCGCACAGTCAAGACAGGAATTAGGAACATGAGCAATGAGCGACAAACCAACTGGGAACCAGCCCTCATTGAACTGGCTGCATATATCAATGCCGGATTCTCAGACACCTTAGAAATGTCTCCATACAAGGCAATCTTCGGCCGTCAATACTTTCTCCTACCTACAACTCTATTTAAGAACTCCTCAGTCCCTGCCTCTGATGGCCACCTAAACCGCCATCGAGCAATTCGGAATGATGCCTTTCAAGCTGTTAAAGCTGCCCGATTCCGAAGCACTACTACTGCTCAGAAGCGATGATGCAAACCTGTCCCTATCCCACCAGGAGATATGCTTATGGTACGTGGAAACATGTTCATTACCAATGTTGGACGCAGCAAGAAATTGCAACCCCGATGGCGAGTACCTTTCAAAGTCTTATCCTTTGACGAGCATACAGAAAGCTACACCATCCAGGTGGATGGACACATGTACCGCCGCAATACTGCAGTTTTCCACGCCTCTGCTGTCAAGCGATTCCACCCAAATGATGACTCCAGGTTCCCTGAGAGAACCCACTCTCGACCTGTACCTATTATCATTGACAAGAAAGATGAATGGGAAGTTGAGGAAATCCAAGACCACTGCCTTTGGCATGGAAATGATGAATTCCTAGTCAAATAGAAAGAATATCCAACAAACGAAAACAGCTGGGAACCACTAGAAGGACTAGAGCATGCTATGGATATGGTAAACGAATGGTGGAAAAACAACATGCCAAACGAATCCCTCCCTCGAACGATCAATTACATCACAATGTGTTGGATACCAATGATGTAACGTGTTCGCAGGGTGCTAATCACATTATCGGTAATAGATACGATAGTTGGCAGGTGGCCTGCTCTTCCATAGAGGAGGCGAGAGCTGAGAACTAAAGGAGGCTTCAAGGGTGTACTGGGAAATAAAGAAGTAACCGTTCAACCAAGTATATTGAAATACTGTCTGTTGAAGTCTGCCTTTTCTATCCTAGAAACAGGCGGTCTTTAAATACACAAATCTGTTCATGTCCATCATGAACGAAACTAATCAAAGGTATCAATCGATACTCTTGGGTAAAACTCTTTAAGTATCAAAGCGATACTTAAAACAAAACATAAAACAAAACCAAGTATCAAACGATACTTAAAACAAACCAAGTAGCAAAGCGATACTTAAAACAAAACCAATAACCGAGTACCCGTACCGGTTACAAATGATGCCTGAGACTGAGCGATGGCAGATGGAACTCGAAACAAGGGATAGGCTTCGAGCACGATACTTTGAATCGGAATTCAAAAGCAGCGATGATGAAAATCAAGTTATGGAGCAGGCTCTCAACACCCTTTCTGATCCTGATCACCATCCGAATACCATAACGTTGTCAAACTATGTGGAACTCAATGTAAGGCTGAGACAACAGATTGTTGGACTGTTGTTGAACCGCGATGTTATCCAACTTGACGACTACTTCGAAATCGTCTGAATAGATTACTGTCCTGATTGCGACCATGCTTGGGTTGATGTACAGCGCGAATTTGGTATTTGTGACTACTGTGATCTACATTTCTTTGAGTCAAAATGTTTTCTTAGGATTTCTTCTTGTCTGTGGTATGACACTTATGATGAAGAATTCTTAGCTGAAACAGAAGCCTTTAGTTTCTCAGATTCTGCTTTTGATGATTATTAGGTTTTTGTTTGTTTAAACAGTTGTTTTGATTTGAGAAATGTAACCGGTATGGGTACTCAGTTATTAGTTTTGTTTTATGTTTTGTTTTAAGCATCGCTTTAATACTTGGTTTGTTTTAAGTATCGTTTGATACTTGGTTTTGTTTTATGTTTTGTTTTAAGTATCGCTTTGATACTTGGTTTTGTTTTATGTTTTGTTTTAAGTATCGTTTGATACTTGGTTTTGTTTTATGTTTTTGTTTTAAGTATCGCTTTGATATTTAATTAGTTTCACCAAAGTGTATCGAGTGATACCTTTGATTAGTTTCATTCATGCTAGACATGAACCGAATCGTGTATTTAAAGACCGCCTATTTCTATGATAGAAAAGGCAGACTTCGTTGTACAGTATTTCAATATACTTGGTTGAACAGTTACTTCTTTGTTCCTCAGTACACCCTCAAAGCCACCTTTTGTTCTCAGCTCTCGCCTCTTCTCTGGAAGAGCAGGCCACCTGCCAACTATCGTATCTATTACTGATAACGTGATTAGCACCTTGCGAATACATTACACTTATGATTTGTTATGTTTTACACATGACTCAATTATGAGTCATGGGATGTGTGCCTGGCGAGTGTGCCTCATAGGTATGCCTTTGTGCATATGATTTATGTTTTCCTCATGACCTTGTTATGAGGTCATGGGTTTCATGCATGTGACCATTTGGGGTCACATGACTTGTTTATTGTGTTATGATTGGTTATTGAGTTTTCACACATGACCTTGCTACGAGGTCATGGGTTTTGGACATGTGACCACTTTGATCACATGATTAGTTTGTTAGGATTTGCGTTCGCACATGTGACCACTTTTGGTCACATGACTTGGAGTGGGAAGAGTACTATATAAGGAAGCTGGTATGGCCGAGGAAGATAGGCTCTTCACGCTTTGTTTTAAGTACTTTTCTGACTTCTTACTTAAACGAATAAAACATCTTTACGCTCTTTATCATTATCATAACTGTTATTCTTATCACTCTGAGAACACTCTTCACGAGAAAGTGTTAGAGAAAACTTACGATAGGCTTTCTCGATAGAAGACAGGGGTCTTTTACTATCGGTAAGGTAGGCAAAGGCCTAGTGCTATCGTAAGACTAAGTCAAAGAACACAAGAAGAGAAGTATGATTTCCCGCAGCCAAGAACTAAACCATCTAGAGGGGGATCATTATACAAGAGGTATTACTATCCAAGAATTGGAATAGGTAGTAATCCAACTACAGGCATCAATAGACCAGAATACACACTGGTACGATGCAGCTGAAATACCTGAACGAACTCTTTTGACAAGCACTATCTGAGTCCATAAAGAATTGAAGAAATTTAATCCTGAATTCTTAGAGCAAATCATAAAAGCCATTCCGGGAGATAGTCAATGGCTTAAGAGGAAGAATGAGTTGGAGAAACTACAAGACAATGGCAAACCTTTCCTGAAAGACTGGACCCTATCCGACAAGTTGCTTTACAACAAGTGAAGACTCTTCATATGAACAAAACCAGGACCTTTGTATAACAATAGCTGAAGGATATCACGATACTAAAATAGCAGGACATTTCGGACAAGAAAAAACTCTTGAAATAATTATGAGATATTTCGATTGAAAAGGCTTGGCAAATTGTGTAAACGATTACGTACAGTCATGTAATGATTGTCAAGATAACAAGTTCCTATGATATATGAAATATGGTCCCCTGCAACTACTGGCAAGACCTAATGCAGCATGGACATCAATATCCGTTGACTTTCTTACACAGTTACCACAAAGTCCAGGTTGAACCCAAATTATAGTAGTATATCCGGTTTACAAAAATGGCCCACTTCGTTGAATTAGAAGAGACAGCCACTACAAAAGATGTGGCTGCAGACTGTACAAAGGAAATATGAAAGCAATATGGCTTGCCAACAGAAAGTGTCTCAGGTATGGATTCAAAGTTTACTGGACAATTATGGGAATTCCTGTACAAAATGTTAACTATAAAAAGGAGAATATCTACAGCATACTACCTACAAACAGATGGGCAAACCGAGCAAACCAACCAAGCTCAAGAATGTTACTTGCAAAGTTTTGTCCACTATGATTAGGATAACTAGTACCAGTTGCTACCTCTAGCCAAATATACCTACAATAATTTGGCTACTAATGCACAGGGAATAACCCCTTTCTATGTAAACAATGGATTTCATCCACGGACTGAATGGATGAAGGAACATGAAGTGAATAATACAGGAGCGGCTCTTTATACAAACTGAATAAAAACAGTCCAAGAGCAAGCAAGGCAATCACTCTAACATATACAAGAAGCTATGGCCAAGTACTAGGATGGAAAGGCCAAGAAACAACCCAACTTCAAAATCGGCAATAAAGTAAGGTTAAATGTAAAGAACATTTGTACACATCGAAAGTTAAAGAAACTCAGTCCTAAATTATATGGACCATTCGTGATCTTGGAGAAATGAGGAAACTGAGATTTGAAACTCAATATTTTGGATCGATGGAACATACACCCAGTATTCCATGTGCCTCAGTTAGAACCTTAAAGAGAGTCGGTATGTGTAGACCGACAATAACCTCCCAGAGAACCCGAAAATATTGAGTGCAACTTACAATACGAAATAGAAATAATCATAAGAAGTGAGATAAGCTGTTACTGGAAGAGAGTTCATAGTTGCTACCAAGAGGTACACAAACTATGGTACTTTGTTAAATGGCAAGGTTGTTCTGAAATTGAGAACACTATGGAACCTGCCACAGGCATGGATAATGTCAGGGAAATGGTTGAGGAATTGTATTGTGATCACACGGAAATGCCACGGAGGGCAGAAGAAGGGTGACGACAAAAAGGTTTTCCTATTGTAGCCAAGTAAACGCGGAATGTTTTTCACCTTACTCTCATCGGGTTCTAAAAGAATTAAGGTTTAAGGTTTGGTAATTAATCGTTTAATTTTAATTTTTAATTTTTAATTTATGTTATATGTATCTACAAGTCATTAGGAGTTAAGCCTTAAGAAGAGGAAGCTCATGTTAGGAATACCGAGATCCGATACCTAGGAACCACCCTAAGTAGGGTAACTCCACTCTGAATCAGAATCTCTCGTTTTCAACACCCGCCTATGGCCCCCTTATGGGGCCTGCACGTCACTATACATCTTAATCATAGTTGCGTCCTGTGACAATAATACCACAGAATTGAAGGTGTCAGAATAAAACATTATAGGTCACTGCTGTCTATCCGACCGGAACCTGTTCGCTGAGTATATGCAAGAGGACCCATGGCTAGGTCTGGGAAGTAGAATAAAGTAAATCCGTTAACTGCCCAGAGGGTTACAACGCTTCAGATATGTGATATCTTCCATATAGGCCATAGGTAACGGGACATATTCCCACAAAAGAGATGGTATCAAATGGTAAAAAACCTCAGTGAGAAACCAATACCTCCACATCCACTCTACAATAACCAGAAGAGTCTAGAACTCTGAGAAATACTACCATAGAAACCAACAGACTTCACAGAGTGTTACAACTGAACAACGGAACACATTATACTGTGGGAATCATTTCCAAAATTAAGAGAACTACTGAAATCCTACTACCAAGAGCACCCGAGAGCTGTCAACTGAGGTATTATCCATCAATCTGGTAGAATAACTTCTTGCAAATTAGTAAAAAGTCCTGGGAAAGATATCTATCAGTTGGGTAGAGAGTTATGAAGGTTTAAAGTCAGACGACCTAGGAACGTTGCACTAATGACTACTTTGCAGATTTGAACTGCAGATGAAACTAATCATTTCATTAATAATAGGGACAATTGGATCCAACTCAGTTCGAATTGAGAACTAGGCCATAAGTCTAAAGACTCGAATGATCGAGTAATTACTATTGGGAACAGCATGTTTCTAGATAGTTCTATTATAATTACCAAAGAGGGTGTTGTGATTTTCAGGGTCTCCAGGTGTTTGCACCTTTGAAGAATACCCAACATTGTGAGTTATAATCAGAGAGGTACATAGTTGTATAATAATTAGAGGTAGTCTATGAATACTCAGATACGGAATATCAATATTGAAGTTCCTCCCAAGCTTTAGACATCATCAAGCAATGGAGAAGAGACCTTAACAATATAATATTGTTTCTACAATTCTATTCAACTTTACCCATTTTACTTCCCTCTTAGTAGTCATAAACGAAACGAGTGTAATCAATGCCTTCCTAGACAATCTCCATCTATAGAAGCGAATCTTGGTTGGCCTAGACAATATTGAAGTCTATCAGGTTGTCTCTGCCTAACTGTACTTCCATGGTATTGATTCTTACAATGCAGAAAAAAATTAAAGAAGCAAGTTCAAATTATTCTAGCACAAGATGGGATTCCTCAGCCTGAGCTGATAATTCCTATCACAGATCCAGATAAGAATCCAAGTCCTGAGAACCATGAAACACTTCAGCAACATCCAGATCTATTACAAGCTCTATTGATCCTTGAGCCAAGAACAATTAGTACTACAGATACAAGTGAGGTGGAGATTACTACTGGGAGTAGTCAATTTCAGCAGAGAAACATTGAAATAAGGAGAAGTCAGGAACTTGCAGGAAGTAATTCAAAAGTTTGGGCAGTAAATCATATTCTGATTTACCATATACTTCATCTGACTCAATTGTGAGAAACGCAGACTTTGTAGCCTTAAATTCAAGCCATGCAACTGATACTAAAGTAGTAACCTTTGATGGATAGCTATTGTTTTGTCAACCCATCTACAAAAAAAAGAAAATAAACTGGACTGTTATACTTGCTTATTCCTCATACTTGGTTATCGTGACTATGAGTGAAGTGAATAGGATAGTAACTGGCCATTTAATTTTAAATGTTTTTCTCAAAATAATACAAATGAATGACACTCACATTTTTGCTAGTACAAGCTCATATTCTCTAAATTGCAATTGATTTAATAATCAAGTTCTGTGAGATTACTAGTATGATTTGAGAAAATAATATTAAATTACAATTTATAAAATTTACAAGGCTAATTTCAGAGTATAAAACTACAATATTAAATACACTATTCACAGAATAATATAATATTACATATTTAAGAAAAACAATACAACTTGTAATTTAATAACACAATTACCTTTTTTTATTAAATAAAACTATTAAGACATACTTGTAATATTCTCCTTAAATTTATTGTTTTTTTGACTATTTTAATATATTTATTCATTATTGTCACGAATGTGGCTTGGCGAGGAAGATTTGTTATGTGTAGGATTTGTAATGCTTTCGCACATGGCTCAAATATGAGTTATGGGATGTGCGCCTGACGAGTATGCCTTATGAGTGTACCTTGCGGGTATGCCTTGCACGTATGATTTATGTTTCACACATGACCTCATTATGAGGTCATGGGTTTCACGCATATGATGCAGTCGAGTTATATGATTTATTTATTGTGTTATGATTGGTTTATGAGTTTTTGTATATGATCTCGCTATGAGGTCATGAGTTTTGAGCATGTGACCACTTTGGTCACATGACTAGTTTGTTATGATTTGGTTTCGCACATGTGACCACTTTGGATCACATGACTATGAGCGGGAAGAACACTATATAAGGAGGCCAATGCGGCCGAGGAGGATAGGTTCTTCATGCTTTGTTCAAAGTACTTTTCCTCGTCTGTGCCGTCGCTTCGTCCCAAGTGTTTCTTTCGCACCCATGGTGGGCTTTGATGCCGTGAATTCTGGGGGAGATATCTGAGTTCGCTCAGTAGTTCCTGGGGTTTTTGGTGTTGAGGCCTATTAGGTGTTACGTGGCGGATAACTTGTTTGCATCTCGTTTCGTTGGGTTGGATATTTCACAATACTAGCACTTCGAGCATTTCATCACGGTCTCATACGAGCCCCTTTCGCTAAAATGTCTACGGCTTCCTGTCTATCATCTACTCACAGGTTTCGCGTTCGATTACAGGGACTGAACATTGTGTTTGGGGGGATCACCCGTGTCGTTCTTTGGACCAGCTCATGTCTTTTGTTGGGTTTTAACGGAGTCCTTACTTCTCTTGATACAAAACGCTCTTGTGTTAGACTGATGACCTTCCCAAGTATCAATACATTGTCCCGGCCGCATCATTCCTCTGGTGGCTGGACGGTACCTGCCCAGCCCCTCTTCGTTCCGTTTTCGTTTCGACAGTCGGAATCCTACGATGTTGTTTATCGCCGTTTCCTTGGAGCTTTTGTCCTTGCGGCATTTATGGTGATTCAGTCAGGCATATCCTCCTCGCATCTGTAGAGATGGCTTTGACCCTGAAAACCTTTACCCCCCGGTATGGCTATTGTTGCCGCCTGGGATGGTGTGAGATGATTGGCTGCCAGGCACTCGCGTTGTCGGTGCATTTGGGTGGTTCAGTTGTGGTCTGTGGTTGGCGGCTTCACCTATTGCAAGTGGGGCCTGCCTTCTGTTTGTCTGCTTCTGTTCGCTCGCCCTCCCCCTTCTTGTCACGTCAGTTGGGTTGCCTCTTGCCTGTCGTTCGGTCCATGCCTGTTGCCGGGCCTCTGGGATTGGCTTTGGCTGGCTCTGCTTACCTTTTCCTGACTCGGTTGGAATTCGGTTCGGTTGGGTTGGATGGTTTGGCTGGTGCTGGTACCTCCGGATATTGGTGCTGCCTCCTCTGTGGCTCCTAGCTTTGGCTGATGGGCTCCCCTCGGCTGTATGGAGTCGAGTGTTGTGGCTCTGATAGCGTCGCCAAGACCAGTGGCTGCCTGATGGGGTTAGGTATAGCTGTCCTGTAGCTGTCGGATAGTTGATCTGTCTGAGGGGCTGAGGGGGCTGGATGGGCTCTGTTGGGCTTGGTGTGTGGGGCTTGGAGGGGCTGATTGGGGGGAGAGAGGTACCTGCGAGCACAAGTCGGGCATGTGTCAGGTTGGATGATGTCTAATTAAGTGTTTCCAGCCTGATGGGGCTGTTGGGTAAAGCTGCTGAGTGCTGCAAAGCTCCCCGACGACCCGGATGGTTGATGGCCACCTGTGCGGATAGTGGGTTGCGACCACCTGGTTGGACTTGTTTCGGTCTTACATGCTGGGCTTTGTGGGGTTTGTTTGGTTTCTTTGGTTTGGCAATGGGCATGGCTGGTTGGGGCAAGGCACCACGGGTGGGAGATAGGCCCCACTGGCCATTTAAGTCTGTCACCACCTCTATGTATTTTGTTTGTTTATATGTTTGTTTTGGGGGACAGGCAGCAGGTACAGGTCCTCCTTACCACTATGCTCTTCGGAGGCACTTGGCAAAGTGGGTTCATAGGGTCGATGGCCGGGCATGCGGATGCGAGAGGTGGACATGTTGGTCACCTCCTCTCTGCCATTGTGTCGCTTGTAGTATTAGTTTGTTTGTTTTTTTGGTTTTCTACTATGTAGGAGGTTTTGCGGGACGGTGTTCAGACCGGGTGGTAGTGTTTTTATATTTGTTGGATGAGGAATCTGGTTGGGTCGGTCTCTTGCTCGGCTTCGGCTACGCTTGGTGCTGGTTGGCTTCATACCAGATGGGCTACCGACTTAGACCGGAGAGGGGGCTGCGTTGTTTGATGGTGTTGTAATTAGTTCTCGTGTGGGCATGACTCGAGGATGGTAGGTACGGGGCCGTAGACTTAGTTGGCTTAGGATTAGTGGTATACTGATTAGTGGTATCCCTGTGCTGGTGGGTGCTCATCGTATACTAGTGTTGGCGGTACCAGTTTAAGTAAAATTAGATTGACTTCTAAGTACTTTTCCTCCTTCTTTCATCCTGTATCAGTAGTGAAAGTTCAGTGTCGATCCAATGAGAGCCCTTGATTTCTATCTCATGATAGGCTTCAAGACTTTAACTTCGAACACCTTTTGGGGACTTCGTTGTTATACCTCCTCCTACGTTTGCTGGAAGTCTTTTCTTCCTTCTACATCTCCTTTTGGTTATTCACTATGGTCACCTACTCATGGTCGCAATGGCTAAGCGAGCCTCCATCCCCTCTGCCATGTCCCCTTTATATTGGTCGGTGGTTCTGTCTCGTGCCATCGAGAAGAACTTCGCCCTAGAGGCTGATGTCTCTCGCCTTTGGCATCACATCTCCCTCCTTTCTCGGTGATTTCATCGCACTGGGAAATAGATATCTGCTTTGTCGGCTGCCCTTGAGAATGAACGTACTATTAATTGCGGTTATCTCACGTTGTTGGTGGCTGAAGTTCCCACAGTTATCTCCTCTTCACCTGTCCCCTCAGTTGCTTCGATTACTACGGTGGTCTCGGTTTGGGGGAGTGGGCTAGACCCTGAGAGTTCTCCGGGTCCAGTGGAGGAGCTCCCTCAGGGGAATGTTGTGCCGCTGATTATCTCGGCCCCTCCTGCAGCTTTGGTTGTGATTTGTGGTGTGGGTTGACCGGTTCCTAATTCATTAGGGCCAGTTGAGGAGCTTGCTTCTGGTTTGGGTGGAGTGGATCCTGGTGTGGTGGCACCAGCCGCGGTAGTATCACCCCCTTCGGGCGGGCAGGTGCCTGAGTCCTCTGGGGCTGAGCCTATAGCTGGTTGGGGTAATGCCTCTAGTGGCGTCTCTCCTGTGGTGGTAGGTGGTGATGAGGGTGGCCCATTCACTCCTGTTACTAGACCTGCACCTGGGGGTGAGAAGAGGAAGAAAAACAAGAAGTGTCAGGTCAAACAAGACCAGACCTCACCTGTACCACTTGTCCCCGACTCGGAAGGGTCATTGCCTTCGCCGGTTCACTACTGCAAACTGGCTACTACAGAGTCTGCAGCGGGTTCGCCGCCTGCAGAGCGAGCTGAGGAGTTAGAGGAAGAGTTGAATATCTAGGCTTGTTCGGTCAAGTGCCGGCGGCTTGGAGACTATCTCGTTCTGGCTGCTTCTGTCGAGGTTTTTGGGCTGCACTGATGGTGCGGTGCCCTCCTGATTTTCTACGACTGTTCGTAACCCCTCTGCCTGGAAGCCATTCACCCTGTAAGTCGGCTTTCGCTCGGGTCAACACCCTTATGTGTTGGGTATTTCTTTTGTTTAGGAATGGGGACGGGTGCTGGGGTGGAGGGCAGGGTGTCGCAGGATCATTGAGAGGGGGCACTCGGGTGGGCTTCTACTGTAGATGTAATGATCCCTCCTTGGATAGTTAGGTCTTGGCGATGGGGAATAATACTTCTCTTTTATTTCTTCTCTTCTTCTTTGTCTTACTATAGCGCTAGGTCTCGGCCTACAATACCGATAGTACACGACCTCGGTTTTCTATCGGGAATGCCTATCGTAAGCTCTCCCTAACTCTTCTTCGTAAAGAACTTTCCTTGGCGTAATGATAACATTGCAATAAGATAAAGGTTGTAAAGATGTTTTATATTTGTTCTAGTAATAAGTAGGAAAAGTACTTAGAATTGAATCCAATTTTGTTTAAACTCATACCGCCAATACTGGCAGACGACGAGTTCCCACCAGCACAGGGATACCGCTAACCAGTATACTACTAATCCTAAGCTAACTAAGTCTACGGCCCCACACCTGCCATCCCTGAGTCATGCCCACACGAGAACTAATTACAAGACCATCAAACAACCTAGCACTGCCCTGGTCCACCTCTGTAGCCCCTCTGGTTTGAAGCCAACCAGCACTAAGCATAGCTGAAGCTGAGTAAAAGACCCACTCAACCGGGTTCCGCTTCCAACAATCAAAAAATGACTACCACCATGTCTAAATACTGTCCCACAATATCTCCACCATAATAAAAAACCAAAACAAAATACACAAACTAAACCTATAGGCGATACAATAGCAGGGAGGAGGTAACCAACATGTCCACCTCTTGCACCCGCATGCCAGGCCATCGACCCTATGAACACACTTTGCTTGTTGCCTCTGAAGAGCGTACCGTGAGGAGGACCTGTACCTGCTGCCTGTCCCCCAAACAAAAATACTTTAAACAAAGCAAATACATAGAGGTAGTGACAGACTGTAGAGGTCAGTGGGGCCTATCTCCCACCCGTGGTGTCTTGTCTCCTCCTGCCAAAACCCGTAGCCCAACCAAATAAACCAAACAAACTCCACAAAGTCCAGCACACAAGACCCAAACAAGTCCAACCAGGTGGTCGCAACCTACTATCCACACAGGTGGCCATCAGCCAGCCAGGCCATTGGGGAGCTTTGCAGCACTCAGCAGCTTCACCCAACAGCTCCAGCTGGACTGGAAACACTTAATTAGACCTCCCCCAACCTGATGCAGGCTCAACCAGTACTTGCAGGTGCCTCTCCCCCCCCAGTCAGCCCCCTCCAAGCCCTACACACTAGACGCCGCAGAACCCATCCAGCCCCCCCAGCCCCTCAGACAGGTCAACCATCCGACAGCCACAGGACAGCCTATACCCAGCCCCATCAGACAGCCACTGGTCTTGGCCACACCAAAAGAGCCCCAACCCTCAATGTCGCATAGCTGAGGGGGGCCCACCAGCCACAGCCGGGAGCAACAAAGGAGGCAGTACCAATACCGGCAGGCACTGGCACCAGCTATACCATCCAACCCAGCCGAACTGAAGTCCACCTGAGTCTGGAAAGAGTAAGCAGAGCCAGCCAAAGCCAGTTCAACAGGTCCGGCAACAGGTACGGACCGAACGACGGGCAAGAGGTATCCCCAACTGACGTGACAAGAAGGAGGAGAGCAAACGAACAGAAGCAGACAAACAGAAGGTAGGCCTCACTTGTAATGGGTAAAGCCACCAACCACGATCCACAACAGAACCACCCAAAATGCACAGACCATGCGAGTGTCTGGCAGCTAATCGTCCCACACCATCCCAGGTAGCAATAAAGGACCACACTAGGGCACAAGGTTTTTCAGGGTCAAAGCCATCCCCACCGAGGCAAGGAGGAGACACCTGACTGAATCACAGTAAATGCCACAAGTACTAAAAACTCCAAGGGAACGGCGATAAACAATATCGTAGGATTCTGACCGTATAAATAAAAGGTAACAAGGAGGGGCTGGGCGGGTACCGTCCTGCCATCTGAGTAATGATACGGCCAGTATGATGAGTTGAAGCTCAGGAAGGTCATCAATCTAACCCAAGGGCGTTTTGTATTGTAAGAACTAAGGACTCCATTAAAATCCAACACCAACATGAGCTGGCCCAGAGAATGACAGGGGTGATTCCCCTAAATACAAGGATCCATCCCACCCAATCAAATGCAAAGCCCGGGAGTAGACAATAGACAGGAAGCCGAAGACATTTTATCAAAAGGGGCTTGAAAGTGACTGTGATGAAAAGCTCAAAGTGACAGCATTGTAAGAAACTATCAGGCAACCAAACGAGAAGCAAACAAGTAATCCACCACACAACGCCGAACAGACCTCAACACCAAAGATCCCAGAAACTATTGAGCGAACTCAGATATCTCCTCCTGAACCAAGGCATCAAGGCCTACCATGAATGTAAAAGAAACGATAGGGGCGAAGCAACAGCAAGAAGTAGGATAAGTACTTAGAATTAAATCTATTTTTATTTAAACTGGTACTGCTAATACTGGCATACGATGAGCCCCCACCGGCACAGGGATACCACTAACCGGTATACCATTAATCCTCAGCAAACTAAGTCTACGGCCCCGCACCTGCCATCTCCAAGTCATGCCCACACGAGAACTAATTACAAGACCATCAAACAACCCAGTGCCCGCCCCGGTCCAAGTCCATAGCCTCTCTGGTATGGAGCCAACCAGCACTAAGTATAGCCGAAGCCGAGCAAAAGACCGGCCCAACCAGGTTCTTCGTTGAACAAAAGTTTTAAAATCACTACTGCCCGGTCAGAACACCGTCTTGTAAAACCTCCACCACAATAAAAAAAAACCTACAAAACCAAAACAAATAGAAACTACAGGCGACACAATAGCAGAGAGGAGGTAACCGACATGTCCACCTCTTGCATCCACATGCCCAACCATCGACCCTATGAACCCACTTTACCAAGTGCCTCCGAAGAGCATAATGGTGAGGAGGACCTGTACCTGCTGCCTGTCCCCCCAAAAACAAAATCCATAAACAAAAGAAATACATAGAGGTAGTAACAGACCGAAATGGTCAGTGGGGCCTATCTCCCACCAGTGGTGCCTTGCCCCCACTAGCCATGCCCATCGCTAAACCAAAGAAACCAAACAAACCCCACAAAGCCCAGCAAGCAAGACCCAAACAAGTCCAACCAGGTGGTCACAGCCCACTATCTGCACAGGTGGCCATCAACCATCCGGGTCATTGAGGAGCTTTGCAGCACTCAGCAGCTTTACCCAACAGCTCCATCAGGCTGGAAACACTAAATTAGACATCGTCCAACCTGACGCATGCCCGACCAGTACTCGCAGGTGCCTTTCCACCCCCAATCAGCACCCCCCAAGCTACACACACCTGGCGCCACGGAGACCATCCAGCCCCCTCAGCCCCTCAGACAGATCAACCATGCAAGAGCCACAGCTAACTATACCTAACCCCATCAGGGAGCCATTGGTCTCGGCCACGCTAATAGAGCCACAACCCTCGACCCCATATAGTCGAGGGGAGCCCACCAGCTAAAGCCGGGAGCCACAGAGGAGGCGGCACTAATACCCAAAGGCACCAGCACCAGCCATACCATCCAACTCAGCTGAACCAAAGTCCAACTGAATCAGGAAAAGGTAAGTAGAGCCAGCCAAAGCCAGCCCCACAGGTCCGGCAACAGGCACGGACCGAATGATAGGCAAGAGGCATCCCTAACTGACGTGACAAGAAGGGGGAGGGCGAACAAACAGAAGCAGACGAACAGAAGGTAGGCCCTACTTGCAATAGGTGAAGCAGCCAACTACAGACCACAACCAAACCACCCAAATGCACAGGCAACGTGAGTGCCCGGTAGCCAATTGTCCCACACCACCCCAGGTAGCAATGAAAACCACCCTGGGGGTAGGTTTTTTTAGAGTCAGAGCCATCCCCACAGCAGCGAGGAGGAGACACCAGGCTGAAGCACCGTATATGCCGCAAGGACAAAACTTCCAAGTGAACAGTGATAAACAATATCGTAAGATTCCGACTGTAGAAATATGTAGTAACGAGGAGGGAGGGGCCAGCGAGGCCCCCTTCCCAGTGGATTGATGCACCCGGTACGACGCCTTGATAGTTGGGAAGGTGATCAGTTTTACCCAAGGGCGTTTTATATCGTGAGAACTAAGGACTCCGTTAAAACCTAACAAAAGACATAAGCTGGCCCAAAGAACGACATGGGTGATTCCTCCAAACACCATGCTCAATCACCCCAATCAAATGCGAAACCTGGGAGTAGACAATAAACAGGAAGCCGTAGACATTTTACTAAAAGGGGCTCGTATGCTACCGTGATGAAGTGCTCAAAGTGCTAGTATCGTGAGATAACCAACCCAATGAAACGAGATGCAAACAAGTTATCCTCCATGCAACACCTAACAGACCTCAACACTAAAGACCCCAGGAACTACAGAGCAAACTCAGATATCTCCCCCAAAATCCAAGGCATCAAGGCCCATCATAAGGGCGAAGGAAATGCTCGAGGTGAAGGCACGGCAAGGACGAGGAAAAGTACTTAGAACAAAGCGTGGAGAACCTATCCTCCTTGGCCGCCTCGGCCTCCTTATATAGTATTCTTCCTGCCCGTACTCATGTGATCCAAAGTGGTCACATGTGCAAAACCAAATCATAACAAACTAGTCATGTGACCAAAGTGGTCACATATTCAAAACCCATGACCTCATAGCCAGGTCATGTGCAAAAACCCATAAACCAATTATAACGCAATAAACAAGAAGTATGACTCGACTGAGTCATATGCGTGAAATCCATGACCTCATAACGAGGTCATGTATGAAACATAAATCATATGTGCAAGGCTTACCCACAAGGCACACTCGCAAGGCATACTCGCCAAGTGCACATCGCATGACTCATATTTGAGCCATGTGCGAAAGCATCACAAATCCCACACATAACAAATTATATGACGCAAATGAGTCATATATGTGAAACAATAACATGCCTGTGACTCATAACCATGTGTCAAATGAAAACCTTTTTCATGCCAAGCTACGTTTGTGACATTAGCTTCCCTCCTCTTAAGCCTGAGTGCCATCAGGCCTTTGCACCCAGTTTCAATAGTTCCCTTCCTGCCGAGTGCATGGTCCTTCCCAGCTCGTAGAACCTTTCGTCTGCTGTCCTCCATCTGTCCCTTAGTGTTTCTTGGATCAGATTCGCCATTTCGATCATGTGTGGCTAATTATCGTTCTCCTGTCTTAGCTCCACCATCGTTTTGTCCTTTGCTGAAATTGTAGCCTCAGCTTGGCCAAGTTTTTCTCAGAGTCTGCAAATTTGCCTGCATAGTGTAACGTGTTCGCAAGGTGCTAATCACGTTATCGGTAATAGATACGATAGTTGGCAGGTGGCCTGCTCTTCCAGAGAGGAGGCGAGAGCTGAGAACTAAAGGAGCCTTCGAGGGTGTACTGGGGAACAAAGAAGTAACCGTTCAACCAAGTATATTGAAATACTGTCTGTTGAAATCTGCCTTTTCTATCGTAGAAACAGGCGGTCTTTAAATACACAAATCTGTTCATGTCTAGCATGAACGAAACTAATCAAAGGTATCAATTGATACACTTTGGTAAAACTCCTTAAGTATCAAAGCGATACTTAAAACAAGACATAAAACAAAACTAAGTATCAAACGATACTTAAAACAAACCAAGTATCAAAGCGATACTTAAAACAAAACATAAAACAAAACAAAGTATCAAACGATACTTAAAACAAACCAAGTATCAAAGCGATACTTAAAACAAAACATAAAACAAAACAAAGTATCAAACGATACTTAAAACAAACCAAGTACCAAAGCGATACTTAAAACAAAACATAAAACAAAACTAATAACGGAGTACCCGTACCAGTTACATTCCCCAAAACAAAACAACTGTTTAAACAAACAAAACTTAATAATCATCAAAAGCGGATTCTGAGAAACTCATGGCCTCAGTTTCTGCAAGAAATTCTTCATCATAAGTATCACACCAGGGGCAAGAAGAAACCCTAAGGAAACACTTAGACTCAAAGAAATGTAAATCACAGTAGTCACGAATACCAGATTCGCGTTGTACATCAACCTAAGTGTGATCGCAATCAGGACAGTAATCTATCCAGAGGATTTCGAAATAGTCTTCAAGTTGGATAGCATCGCGGTTCAACAACTGTCCAACAATCTGTTGTCGCAGCCTCACATTGAGTTCCACATAGTTTGACATCGTTATGGTATTCGGATGGTAACTGGTGACTAGATAAAGTTGTCGAGAGCCTGCTCCATAGCTTGATTCTCCTCATCGCTGCTTTCGAACACTGACTCAAAGTGTGGTGCCCAAAATCCATCTCTAGCTTCGAGTTCTGCGTGCCATCGTTCAGTTTCTGGCATTGTAGGTGTCCAGCACATGGTGATATAGTTGATTGTTGGGGAGAGGGATTCATTTGGCATATTGTCTTTCCACCATTCGTTCACCATATCCATAGCGTGCTCTAGTCCTTCTAGTGGTTCCCAACTGTTTTCGCTCGTCGGATATCCTTTCCACTTGACTAGGAACTGATCATTTCCATGCCAAAGGCGGTGGTCTCGGATTTCTTCAACTTCCCATTCATCTTTCTTTTCAATGATAATAGGTGCGGGTCGAGAGTGGGTTCTTCCAGGGAACTTGGGGTCGTCATTTGGGTGGAATTGTTTGACAGCAGAGGCGTGAAAGACTGCAGTATTGCGGCGGTACATTCGTCCATCCATCTGGACAGTGTAGTTCTCCATGTGCTCGTCAAAAGATATGACTTTGAAGGGTCCTCGCCATCGGGGTTGCAATTTCTCGCTGCGTCCAACGTTGGTAATGAACATGTTTCCATGTACCATGAGCATATCACCTGGTGGGATAGGGACATGTTTGCGTCGTCGCATCTGAGCGGTGGTGGTACTTCGGAATCTGGCAGCTTTAACAGCTTGGAAGGCATCATTCCAGATTGCTTGATGGCGGTTAAGGTGTTCCTCGGAGGCGGGGACTGAGGAGTTCTTGAATAGTGTTGTAGGTAGGAGGGGGTATTGGCGGCCAAAGACTGCTTTGTATAGTGACATTCCCAAGGTGTCTGAAAATCCGGCATTGATATATGCTGCTCGCTCTACAAGGGCTGGTTCCCAGTTGGTTTGTCGTTCATTGATCATGTTCCTAATTCCGGTATTAACCTCGCGGATCTTTCGTTCTGCTTGGCAATTAGTCTCGTGGTGTCCAGGGGCAGCCATAATGTGGTTTATTCTGAGGGAGGTCAAGTTTTGCTTCCAGAATCTGGCGGTAAAGCGGGGATCAGCATAACTGACAATAGATAAGAGGTCCCCATGGGGGGTAAACAGATATTGTTGGAGGTTATTCCAGGTGTCTTTGGAGGAATCGGTAACCTTCATTGGTATGAGCCATGTGTATCCAGAGAATCGGTCCACAGCTACCAAGATGGTATCATATCCTGCTGACTTGTTGAATGGTCCTGCGACATCGATGGCATATGATTCGAATATTTCACATGGTAGTTGGAGGGTTTGTGCTTTTCCTTCTGGTAGTTGTGTTCGCTCCTTGTTTGCCTGGCAGAGTTCACATTGTTTAACGAAATCGCGGAAATCCTTGTGCATCTCAGGCCAGTAAACATATTCTGAAGCATATTGAAGGTTGCGGTCCGCACTGTGGTGTCTCTTGTTGTGAATCTCGGATATGACATATTCTCTAATAGTCATTCCATTAAACATATGGCCCTTTGGTATGTATAGGCAGTGTTCACCGTAACGGGTGCTGGTATAGACCATTCTGTTTGATATGTTGTAGGGAGCAAGATCTCCATGCCTGGAGCTATCCATGGCTTTGAAGTAAATCGGGTCATGGCGATATCCTGCTATCATTTGGCTTCGGAAAGAGGAGGTTAATTCTTCTGTGGTTGATCTAACATCTCGTTGATCCACGATTAGGGATCCTCGTATTGGTTCGATAGGGGCTTCTTCTTCCTCAAAGGTTTCATAGAGTTGACGCCGATGCTCGGGAATAGTAGGGGGTATGACTGAGACAATAGTTTCATTGTTGTATACCCGTAAGGGTCCACCATATAGTGGTCGTGATTCGAGTATAGGAGGAGAGGATGGCGGGGCTGACTGTGGGGGGTGTAAATAGGATATTGCATCCACGTAGGCTGCTGCTTGTTCCAGTTCTTCAAGCCCTTGGTATCGTGTTGGAGCAGGGTTAAGGACATGAGGATAGTGGGTTGACTCATTTCCATCGATTATCTCTTCTTCTCCTTCTGTGGTGTCGAAGCTGGTGTCTTTGGAATCGTCAGCAGGCATATAGTATGGTCGCTGGTATCTGTTTCCGAACTTAATCTCAGTCTAGTGAAAAGGGCAGGTGTCGTGGTAACAGTGGGACCAGTGGAGTCTGCTTTGTTCAAGTTCGTGAGGAGGTGTGCTGCGGAGCGTGCAATTGTCTTTCCATTCTTCGTCAATGTCCTTTCCTCGTTCTGTTCCGGCAGCACTGTACATGGTGTAAGAGAAAGGATTGGAGAGAGCGGCAGGGCTGGCGGTAGCCATTGATGGTTCTTGTTCATAGGAGGTGTCGTCTGGGCTGTCCTCGCTTTGTCTCGTGTGGTCCTGAACAAGAGGGGGGTCTGCGATGTCTTGATTCTCATATAGGCGGGACAGGGCGTCAGCTAAATAGTTCGTTCTTCCCAGGGTATAGATGATTTTTGCATCGTATTTGCTGATCTCGCCTATCCATCTTGTTCTTCTTCTTCCAGGTATTCTTTCTGTTTTAAGATTAGTGAGAGGTTGGTGGTCGGTAACAATAGTGAAGGTATTGCCTATCAGGATGTGATTGAAAGCGGCGAGAGCATCAATCACAGCAAGGGCTTCCTTATCTGTTGTTCCATAGTTCATCTGTGAGTTAGTGAACTTCCTGCTGTGCAATGCCGCCGGCCTTGCAGTTTCATGGGAGGCCCCTTGTCCAACCCATTCTCCAACTCCAACATCCGATGCATCAGTAATCAGCCATATCGGTTCTGGTTTGCTATAGTCGATAGGTTGAATAACGTTGGTGTTTTTAATCTATTCCTTGATGTTGGTAAAGGCTTGGTCATGAGTGTGGGTCCAGACAAATTCTGCATTGCCGGTAAGGTCTGTGAGCGGTGCTGTTACAGTGGTGTGGTGTGGGAGGAACTGGGAAATATAGTTGACTAGTCCAAGGAATCACATGAGTTCTTTTTGGTTCCGGGGTAATGACCATTCCGTTAAATAGGCTATTTTTCCAGGGGCTGCATGTATTCCTTCATCATCTATAACACGTCCTAGGATATCGAGTTTATCAGCAAACAGAATTGATTTGTTTCTGCTAGCGTACAATTTAGCTTCCCTTAGTTTGGTACAAACCAATCCTATATGGTAGGCATGTTCTATTTCGGTGTTTGAGAAGATGAGGATATCATCAATGTAGACCCAAACAAAATGGTGGAGGTATTCGCTTATGAGGTTTTCCATAATTCGCATAAAGGTGGCGGGCGCATTCATATCAGCTTGTAACATAACTCGGCTAATGAAACTTCCGAAAGGTGTTTTGAAACTGTTGTAGCATTCGCTTTCTGGATCTAACCTTGTTTGGAAGTAGGTATCGCTTAGGTCAATTTTACTTTGAAATCTAGCCCGTCCAACTGCGTTTAGGATCTGGGTTTGGGTTGGGATAGCAGAGCTGTCCATAACCGTGTTTTCGTTTCGTAGCTTGAGATCAACCAAGGGGCGGATTCTTTTGCCATCTGCTTTAGGTTGAACAAACATAGGAGCAGCACCTGGGGCTTCTGCCCGGTAGATGACTCCTCTTCTTTGTTGTTGGTTGATCCAATCACAAAGTGGGCTTTTGTATGCGTCAGGAATAGAGTACGTGGGTTGGTTCTTGAGATTGGAGGGGTCTTGGAGACGGATGTGGTGGTTCACCTCTCTCATAGGCGGTAGTTCTTCGGGTATTTGATCAGGGAAGACATCAGAGTACTCATCCAATAGTCGTAGTGCAGTTGCTTCACAGACTGCGGCGCGGTATTCTCCGCTTGTTAGCTTGCCTGAGACTCTGACCATCTGATCTGGGAAATCGATGGTTGATTCACCACACCTGATTATAGCTTTGTGGCGGTTCAGGAATGGCATACCTATGAGGGCATCGTATTTGGCTAAATTTCCAACCAGCATTTCCTGGGGGGGTAGGACTGCAGAACTGAGTCGAATAGTCGCACTACTGGTTTTATGACTTGTGGATGGTGATCCCTTTACTGCCATATTGACTGGTATAGGTTGGTTAAGGTCTCGAGTTGGAAGTCCATGGACAGAGACAAAGGCATTACTGATCATATCTCTTCCGATTGCACCAGTGTCAAATAGGACTCGGGCCCTTTTACCATTGATCAGGATAGTACCTTCTAGAGCGGTGTGTGCTTTGAAAGTAGCCGGAGGTCGAACACTGTTGCATTCCATCATTTACAATATAATTCAGCCCGATATGGATCTCTTTATATTCACTGGATTGGGCGTTATCGCTTTCAACATTGTTGGCCGACGCCTCTTACTTAATTGCCTTTCCTTTTCCTTTCTTTGTAGGACAGTTCTGTGCCATGTGTCCTGTTTTTCCACCTTCAAAACATTCTCCCTTTTGCCGTCTCGATTCTTTGGAGGATTTTGTTTTCTTCTTGAAAACCTGTGGGGTATCGTCTTCAGAGTTGCTGGAGGCTTTGTGTCGTGGCTGGCTGTTCCTACTAGACGATGTCTGTGTTTTGTAGGCCTTGGTCTCATGGAGAATGGCGTCCTTTCGTTCTGCTCTTGCAATTATTACTGCAATATCATCGCCGTCTTCCTCGAGGGTTCTACTTCTCGCCGTAGGGTAGGGTGCATGGTGTTGTAGAATCGTCGCTTCAGGATGTATTTGGAGATACTTCCTTTCTCCATCCGGTCCTTATACATCATTAGGTCCGTAGCCACATCGGTGATTCACTTGACATGCGTTCCATAAACTTGCTGGAGCTGATTGAATTTGTTGTATAAGAGGTCGTTGGTTATAGAGGATTGGAATCGTCCTTTCAGGTAATCGAGAACTGTAGATCCTCTTAATCGTATATTCCCGCCGAAATCCTTATAGTATTGGTGGTATTCATCGGTTGCCTTTCCTTCGCAGAATGATCCAATGATAAGTCCGGTTGTAGGGTCTTCCACATCTTTTCCTTGTAAGAGTAGGAAGTGTGAGAGTTCTGTTGCCCATCGCTCAATGGCTTCAGGTTTGACGTCTTTTCCTTCTCCCATGAACTTCGCTGGGAGGTGGAGTTTAAACTTAGGGGGTTCAAATGCTGCGGGTACCTCCTCTTCTTCAGGCCTTGCCCGAGATTTCCCTCCTCCAGAGGGCCCTCCTCCTGTGCTAGCCATATCTGATTCGCTACTGGATTCGGAGTCGATTGGAGATTCAAACGAAGGCTTCTTTACTGGAGGAGAAGGGAATTCTCCTGGAGGTTGTGTATCTTCCATGTTTGCAGGATCGCCTGGCTCCTTAGCAGAGCGCCGTGGTTGTTTCTTTCTTGTAAGGTCTTGCTGTGGGATTTGCTTCCCACTCCTGGTCGTCAAAGACTCTATCTTGGGTTTGAGATGAAGCCGAATGTGCTGTAATTCTGCCGCTTCTCTCCGCTAGCGTTCTGAGGTGGATATCGATAGGTTGATCAGGCCTAAATCCGGGGACAGGTTCTTAACCACTTGCTGAGGTTAAAAAAATGTAACGTGTTCGCAAGGTGCTAATCACGTTATCGGTAATAGATACGATAGTTGGCAGGTGGCCTGCTCTTCCAGAGAGGAGGCGAGAGCTGAGAACTAAAGAAGCCTTCGAGGGTGTACTGGGGAACAAAGAAGTAACTGTTCAACCAAGTATATTGAAATACTGTCTGTCGAAGTCTGCCTTTTCTATCGTAAAAACAGGCGGTCTTTAAATACACAAATCTGTTCATGTCTAGCATGAACGAAACTAATCAAAGGTATCAATTGATACACTTTGGTAAAACTCCTTAAGTATCAAAGCGATACTTAAAACAAGACATAAAACAAAACTAAGTATCAAACGATACTTAAAATAAACCAAGTATCAAACCGATACTTAAAACAAAACATAAAACAAAACAAAGTATTAAACGATACTTAAAACAAACCAAGTACCAAAGCGATACTTAAAACAAAACATAAAACAAAACTAATAACCGAGTACCCGTACCGGTTACACCTAGGCTCCTGACGTCCGGTTCTGTGTCTGCTGAGCAGTTTTAGGCCTCTCTCTCTCTCGACCGCATCCTCACAGCCCATGCCTTCCTGGTATCTTCTTCTTCCAACTCTTTCCTGCTTCTATCCTTCTGCGGGTAGTATCCCGTAGATATTTTCTGTGCCCTATGCATCCTGCACCCATTTCTGAAGTATTGGCAACAATGCTTCAAGACATTGTCTGGGTGTGGACTACGCTTTCAACATTTCCTCAGGAACCATCCCGAGTCTTCTTTGTCGTCAAAATGTGTTTGGCACCCGTCATCATAGCATACTGTCCATGACATGGCGTTATGCTGTGCTTGTTTTTCCCTCTCTCTAAGTTCTTCATCAGTCGGCCCCATGAACGAGTATTCAGGGCTGGTCCGTTTGGTTTGGCAGGGGCTATCGCCCCAGCCATTATGTGCTTGCAATGGTGTGGAAACCTTTCTCTTGCCTTTATCTTTGTTGAACGTGATTATTACCTGGGCTGGGCTTGCCTGGGTATTGCTGGTGGAAGGTTGAGATTGCATCTTGTGCGTCTTTGAAGTTTTGTACAAAGTCCTAAGTCTTATAGAGTTAAGGCGAATATCCCGTCCACTTAGCTCGGTATTGGAGGTGACTGTGGAAGAAGCGAGAATCGACTATTTCGTTGAGCTCATGTTCTGGTTCTCTGTTGAGTTTGATTGGAAAAGCAGAAATAATTGTTTGTGCAGAAACCTATTGTCATTGTGTAGTTCTAGGAGTAAGATGTGGAATTTGTTGTGTATTCGCATCGAGGGTGGAAGGTCGAGTTTATAAGCTCGGCTGCCCACTCTTTCTAGTATCCTGAATGGTCCTACTTTCTTGTAGTGCAATTTCTTTGACAGTCGTGTCGTATGGATATTGCGTGGTATTAGCCATACCAGATCTCCTGGTTGTATATTCGGATCTGGTCTTCTGTGCTTATCGTATTGTTCTTTTTTTTTTTGTTGTGCTTGACTCATTTCGTGTTGTAATGTTTGGTGTAGTTTTCCCATATCTGTTCTATCTGGTATTATACTATTAATGGTACGATATATAGTCTGACTTTGTGGATGTTATCAGTAATTTGCGAAGAAGGCTGTTGTGCCAATCGTTTCTTGCTTTCCATTATTGTATGCAAATTCGGCCATTGATAACAGTTTGTACCAATCATCTTGTTGGTAGTTGATATAGGCCCATAAATATTATTCTAGTATTGTGTTTACCCATTCCTTTTGTCCCTCTGTTTGCAGGTGAAATGCTGTGCTCAGCCTGTTCTGTATCGCCATTTCTCTAGTTACTTTCTTCCATAATCCTGATGTGAATAGTGTTCCTCGATCGCTAATGATATTCTTTGAAAGGCCGTGAAGTCGGAAGACTTCTCGCAAGAATATTTGTATAAAATCCTTCTTGTTAATATCCTTTCTGACCGGAATAAAATGACTCATTTTGGTCAGACGATCCACCACGACCCGGATGCTATCGCAATTTTCCGACGCTGGTAGGTCCGTGATGAAATCCTTAGTAATTGTTTTCCATCGTCGTTCAGGAACTTTATTCAATTTCAGTAATCCATATGGTGCATGTTTAGCCATTTTTGTTCTTTGGCATATGTCGCAGTTTTTGACATATCGTTTGACATGTTCACACACACCTGGCCAATAAAATGACCTCGAGATGAATTCCATGGTTTTAGACGTTCCTCTGTGTCCTGCTGTTTGGATATCGTGGCGTTGTAGTATGATGTCTGTCCTTATCTCTTCTTTTTCCCGAATCCATTGTTTTCTGTCATACCACATATTTCCATTCTTCCATTGGCATAAGCCCTGAGCAATTCCTTTCATTTCCTTCCTTCAATGCTTCCCTTATTGCATGAATTTTTTTGTCTCCTTCATTTGCCTTCTCAATTTCCCTTTCCTCAGTTGAGGTAAATTTGATAACCTCCATTGCCTCAAAGTAGGTTTGGGTAATAGTCTTTGTGTTTTTTGTTTGATTCTTTCGTCTTCTTTTGTTTGTGGTTTGTTGCTTGCAATTCTCCTGAGAGCATCTGGCTTGCTCCTCTCTTTGCCTGGTCGGTATTCAATTTTGAAGTTGTATTTGCTAAGGTGTTCTATCTACCTTATCTGGCAGTCCATCAGTTCTTTCGTAGTCATGAACGGGACCAGATTCTTATGGTCAATTAGAACTCGGACTGGATAGTCATTGTTCAGAACGTATCTCCTCCATTCCTTTAATGCTTGAACTATCGCCAATAGTTCTTTGTTCGCAATGTCGTAGTTACATTCTGCGGGAGTTATTGTCTTGGATCGGTAAGACACTGGTCTCCATTTTCTGTCTTCGCATTATTGCGATAGTATGCCTGCGCACACATATTTTGAAGCGTCCATTTCAATGATTGTCCTTTGATTTGGGTTGATATTAACTAGTATGGATGCCAATTTTAGGTGCATCCATATTGCATCATAGGCTTTCTGTTCCGTTACTCCCGGTTCCTATTTCTTGTCTTTCTTTGTTAGGTTATAGAGTGGTTTTGCCCGCCTGCTAAATCCCTCTATGAACCTTCGATAAAAGTTGCAGAATCCCATAAAAGCATTGAAAATCTGTTTTGTTATTTGGCTTGGCCCAATCTGTAATGATCCCTCCTTAGATGGTTAGTTCTTGGTGACGGGAACGATAGTTCTCTTCTCTTTCTTCTCCTTTCTTGTCTTATGATAGCACTAGCCTCTGCCTACGTTACCGATAGTACAAAACCTCTGTCTACTATTGGGAATGCCTATCGTAAGCTTTCTCTAACTCTCTTACCAGCACACCTGCGGCCCGGCTTCC